>NW_015172015.1:94925-207301 GCF_001447785.1 Gekko japonicus | reverse complement strand
ATGTTCTTTTTTTCTGTCCATCTATGCAGGGGTCCTTTCATAGAAAAAGAGCTAGGGGAACTCATTGGCATAACTCATTAGCATATGCCACACCCTCTGACATCACCGGAAGTGTGTCATTTAATATTTTGGTTCATTTTGCTGGTCTTATGACTGTTCTTAATAAAAAGAAAGATGTCATAAGGCCACACCCCCTGACATCACCGGAAGTGTGTCATAAGGCCACACACCCCGCCCCCAATGGCTGCTGCTGCCGGCCTTGCAGCTCCACTGCCGAGCCCCATGAGGGGCCCGGCGGTGGACCTGCAAGGCCGGCAGGAGTGCAAGGAAGCCCCGCAAAGGCCCTCCCTGACCCCAGGCAGGCAGGAGTGGGGAGAGGCAGGGAGGAAGCAACTTTCCCTCCCTCTTTTCCTGCCTCCTCCTGGCTGAATGAGGGCCGGAAGCGGGGTGGCCGGAAGCAGGGGGCGGGGCTTCATCCTGTGCCCTGCCCCCTGTACCTCACCCGGGGGAACTGCGATCCCCCGCGATCCCCCCCGAAATGACCTCTGCTTTGTCCCCAGACTGTTCCCTCACAATTTCTGTAGTAAGTACGTCTCTTCAGTAATGAGTACAGCACAGCCTACAAGTGATTTGGAGAGGCTCTAAAGAATGTTCTGTTTTTGAAAAAAAACAACAACCATTCCTGACATGTTGGGAGGTACACAGTAATATAAATGGTAACTGCCCAAGACAACTAGTAAACCGGCAAACAGGCCGACACTCAGCGCTTAGGATGAAATGAAATGAAATACACATGTTGGGAGGTACAGCATTTCACTCTTCAATGTCCAAGGAAGCTAGATGCAATGACATATAACCTCTGGTATGCCTGACTAACCACAAAAGTTTCAGAATTGAGTCACCCTCTCGCAATCAGAAATCATTGGATTTGAGAATATATTACTGGAAATATTACACAAAGATGGCCTAGAAAATTTTGGAGCCTGAGCATTCAACCAATACCCACAATGGTTAAAACATCTTAACCAAATAAATTTAAATTTCCTGCCCTTTCATGGTACCTTAAAATCCGCCACCTGAGGTCAACTGCCTCATTGTGACTAATGGTGAGTCTTACTGTTGTATTTTCAAACTTAACTGTTGCAGCCATAAAGGACAGCATTTTACTTTAAACAAATGCACATGAATGTTAGGAATCCAACAAACATCTGTGGGCTGTTCGGTTTCCAGTCTTCTTAGACTTGAGTTAATTAAATCCATACTTCTATCCATTTCCTCTAACATCTCATTAAAAAAAGTCTTCCAAAGCCACAAAAGTAATAAAGAGGGTGCAATTAATTATTATGGACCTAACTACTCAACCTGTTTTTCTCCTTCTGGGGATTCCTTCTGATTATGGGCACCATTGAGAGAAAATTGCCTCTAAAGAGAGATTATGTGAAGTAGAGAAGCTCAGGCAGGTAAGGGCTCAGCTCCCCCCTTCCACACATACTGTGCTTTATTGCCCCCACCCCACCCCACCCCACCCCGAATCTGGTTGCAAATGAATCCTGACACAGAGGGTTTGCTGCCATTACATCTAAGTTACTTCAGGTTCCTGAAGAAAGGAGGATGAAATGTTCATAAAAATTCTCTCAAAGGCCATTCAAATCACTTTTAAGAGATGGAATAATCAAGAGTATGACTGAGTCACACACTGAACATATGCTTGAAATCAGAGTCCATTCATCTTTCTTTGGCTTGACCAGCAGCACCCTCTAATGACAGCTTTTAGTTTTGTTTTGTGAGGGAGCTCTAAGTCAGTACCGAGCATGTCAAAGAAATTCATTGAAAACAAGTATTATGTGCCACTGACATAATGGAAATCATCATCCCATCCACTACAACATTAACACAATAATGGGATTTGGAAACCCACTTATCCATGATTATCACCACTAACATGACAAGAAGGCAGAGGGTCAGGGTGGAGTGGAAACACTTGAAATGGAAGCAATGTGAAAAAGAGAAAAAGCATAGCAATAACTGTTCAATTGTGCAGATTCCACACATTTGCCCTGTTTCAGCCACCTGACATACACTTTCCCCCCATTTCCACATGCTAGCACCCTCTATTCCTGCACAAGTTGCAATCAATCCATTCTTTCTGCAAAAAAAAAACTTTTTTAAAAACCCGAAGAAAAAGATGTTTCTCAGCACAACATAGCTGGGACAATGTTCTTCTTGTGTCGGAAAGGGAAGGTATACCTTGTGTCTGAACAGAAGGAAATGCCCCCATCCTCTGCATTTTCCCACTGAATGGAGTGCCTGAGAGTTTTGTGTTTTGTTTGTTTTTAATTGGGGGGTCAGGGCAAAGTCATAACACAGTTTATTAGAGTACAGTGATACAAAACCAAGGACACTTGAGGGAGAGGGAATC
This sequence comes from Gekko japonicus, assembly GCF_001447785.1. Lineage (NCBI taxonomy): Eukaryota > Metazoa > Chordata > Lepidosauria > Squamata > Gekkonidae > Gekko > Gekko japonicus. The sequence goes on along the minus strand of NW_015172015.1, from coordinate 204,882 downwards.
AGCATGGGGCGGGAAGAAAACTGGCACCAGTGTCTTGGCTAGCTGAGCACTGAACTGAAACCCAAATATGATGGGTTGTGTGTGACAAAGTGCACTTCCTAGAGTACAACAAAACCAAACCAGAGAGACTGGGGGATGAAGTCCGAATCAATGTCTTGTTCAGTCAAGCACTGATATGGAGCCCAAATACAGGGAGACTGTGGGAAGGGAATTATTGCGGGGGGGGGGGGGACGACACAGCATCATGTGTTTTGTTCAGAGTGGCAATTGAGGGAATGCACTTTTTTAAATCAAAAAGGGATTTAGAATTGCATTATTCTCGAGCAGTGCTACGTATGTATCAAAAATAACTTTAAAAGGGATAGGAAGAGAAGCATGAAGGGGGGGGTGCGATGCACATCTGGTATGGATGGTAAACCATAGCTAATAATGGTGGGAAAAACAAACAGATTACCCGGTGCCATCTTATATCTCTACTTATATCTCTAACCAACAGTCATACCAGCAACAAGACCACCATGGGAAAACCTCCCTCAGGTGTAATCAGCCCTGTATACTTTATATGGCTATTTGGAACACCAAATAATTTTATTGCTATCAAGGAAATTACTGCCAAATTTGGTGGCAAGGTGGGTGGAATAGAAGGGTATAGAGAGAGCTCCAGCTGTTTCTGCCACCTTCTCTGTATACCACATCTCCTTCTCACTAGGGATAAGCATTCCAACAGCAACTGATTCAAACCCAATTTTTTAAAAAACCTTCTATTTATTAATTGCTGTTATAACTGATCTGAAATATACTGGGTTCAGACGCATTCAAGTGATCAGCTCATAGTTTATTAGTGATTCAGCAAGAGAACAAAGACTGAGAAACCCCTGGCCGAAGCTGGGTATTTATGTCTAAAAAAGGTTACACCCAAAACATACCCCACTCCCAATTATAGGCTATTTACACTACATTGTTTCCCCATTGGGTTACTCTAGGATCCCTGTTGCCCTACTGGTCCATTCTAGGATCCTAGCAAGCTATTGTTATATATCCCCAAGCTAAGTCCTTTTGCAAGTACAGTTCAGGCTCAATACACAACACCCCTCCCCCCAAAGTTCAGAGCCTCTTCAACTGACAAAGTCCTTTAAGTAGGCTGGCCTGTGTTGCTAATGGTTTGAGTGGTGCGGTTCCGATGACGGGGCCGAGGTCACTGGGACAGGGTCGGATGGTCCCGCCGGGGAACTGGCGGGCGGCGACGGCGTAAGGGATATCTCGGGGCTGTCTGTGACAGCTGACTCCGGCATTCTGCCTGCACTTTCAGATGGCTGCTCACCGGCTATTGGTTGCTCGCTGGCTGTAGGCAGGTTCCTCTCAGCCTCCCGTTCCAGGAGGCTTGGCAGCTCCTCCTCACTGTCCTGCGGGAGTGTTGTGGGCAGACTCAGTTCTGCTGGAAGGAGCCAGCGGTGGAGCTGGTCAATGTGCCTTCGGAGTAGCTGGCTGTCTTCTGTGGACACCTTGTATGATAGGGGCCCTGTTACTCTGATAACCCTGGCAGGAACCCATGCTGGGCCTCTGGCGAAATTCCAGGCATAGATGGGGTTGCCGGGGGAGAATCCATGGGGTGCTGTTTGACTCTTGGGGGCCAGGCTGTGTTCCGAAGTGCAGTCTGGGTGTGGATGGTCTAGCTGGGTTGTGAGGCGTTGGCCCATGAGGAGTTTCATGGGGCTGCGGCCAGTGGTGGCATTTGGGGTTATCTGGTGTCCAAAGAGGAAAGCCGCTAGTCGGTGGTCCCAGTCTCCTTGGACGATCTGGCGGAAGGACTCCGTTGTCCTCACCATCCGCTCTGCCTGTCTGTTGGTTGCAGGGTGGAAGGGGGCTGAGTGGATGTGCCGGATGGCATAGTAGCTCATGCACTCCTGGAACTCGGCCGAGGTGAAGGCCATCCCGTTGTCCGTTACGACGGTGTCAGGTATGCCATGGGTGCTAAAGATCCGCAAGAGGGCGTGAATGGCAGCCCGGGATGAGGTGGAGGGGACTGGTACCACTTCCAGCCATTTGGTGTATGAGTCTACCGCAATGAAGAAGATCTGTCCCTGGAAGGGCCCCGCAAGTTGAGATGAAGCCAGGCCCATGGCTTGTGGGAGGACTCCCACTGACGCACCGGGGCCCTGGGGGGATCCGGCCGGGACTCTTGGCATGGCTGGCAGTGCTTTACACAGTGCTTTACACAGGATTGATACCAATGTGTGTATAGATCTTTAAGAGGCAAGTTTAAAAAGGATACAGGTAGGCTGCTCTTGTTAAGGCAATTCAACCCGATTTCTGTATTATGCATTGAAGAATGTGGAGAAGGAATACTATTCCCTTTTGTGGTAAGATAGTTATGCGCTTGAATGATTTCGGCTTTTTATTGGAATAACAAGACATGACCACAGTGATTTGATTATGAAAATTTATTGTAGAAAATCATGGAGTCCGCTTGGAATGTCTATGAACTGATGAGGACATCTTGATGTATGTATAAAAATATAGTGAGCCCAGGAAATAATGGCTTGGTATGTTTCTTGAAACGAAAACGGACATGAAATTGAGCAAACTTCAGAGGACGGTGGAAAACAGGAGGGCCTGGCGAGATCTTGTCCATGGGGTCACGAAGAGGCGGACTCGACTGTGCGACTGAACAACAACAAATGTTTCTTGATAAAGCATTGTTTGGAATAATTGTAAAATGTATTTTAATAGGAAGTTTGATGTTGGAAGAAGTGTCCACGAAACGGAAGATACTCTGGAGAATTTCGTCCATCACCCATGACCTGTATCAACACAAGAAATTGTTATTGTAATGTTGTATCTTTGTATACTTACGCTTATAAGGTTTTGAATTATATATGCACATTTTGCAATATTTTCTAGTTATTTTTGGCCACCAGACGTAGCTGCGGGCCAGCGCTTTCATCCGCACAATTCCTGGGTGTGTTTCATGTAGTGCGGCTAGTACTTGCTGGCACAACGGTGCTGGCACCACCACCCTGCTACCCCACAACAGGCAACCCTTGTGCGCAGACAGCTCGGCCTGGTGGGAGGAGAATGCAGCGAATTCAGGGCCCACCCAGCCGGTGGGCCACCCCCTCCCCACCCAGTCCAAAATGTGGGAGAGGACACGGTGCAGTGTGTGACATCGGGGGACGGTTGGGGAGGGCCTCAAGAAGCAGGATGTGATGCACCGGGGCCAGGTCGCAGGCAGAGAGCGGCAGCCTGCTTAGGGTGTTGGCATGGCCCATGGCCTTCCTAGGGCGATAGACGAGTGAGTACTGGTAACCGGACAGGAAAATCGACCAGCGCAGCACCCTGGGGGACAGCATTTGTGGTGTCTGGCAGTCCAGGGCCAGCACACCCAGCAGTGGCTTGTGGTTGGTCATGATGGTGAAGGGCCGCCCATAATCGTGGAATTTCTTGATGCCCACCACAATCGCTAGAGCCTCTTTGTCGATCTGAGCGTAATTTCTCTCTGCTGAGGACAAGGTGCAGGAATAATACGCCATGGGAACCTCTCTGCCATCGGGAAGCCAGTGGCCCAGGACCGTGCCAACCCCGTAGGGGAAAGCATCGCAAGCAAGGATGTCCGGTAAAGTCTCGTTGAAGTGTGTCAGGACGGTGTCTGAAGTGAACAGCTCCTTGACAGCCTGGAACGCCTTGGCCTGTCGCTGGCCCCAGACCCAAGGGGCTCTTTTGTCTAGGAGCCGGTGCAGTGGCTCCGCAACCTCAGCTTTGTGGGGCAGGACGTGGACGTGGAGGCTGGTGTGTTGACGATGGCGCTCACCTTGTATGGGGCCGGATGGATGCCTTGCGCATCTATGGAGAACCCCAGGAATTCAACCCTCAGAACTCCCAGATGGCATTTTTCCCTCTTTTTTTTTTCTTCCCCTCTTGACCTTGAGCCTGGCTGCATTAAATCATTGCAGGACTGTGTGCAGCCTCATGGCCAAGTTCTCCTCGGTGGGTGCAGTGATTAAAACATCATCGAAGAAGGGTTGTACCCTGGGAATCCCTTTAAGGAGAGAGTCCATTAGATTCTGAAAAATTCCTGGGGCCACGCTGACCCCGAACTGCAGCCTCCGCACCCAGAACACACCCCTGTGTGTCACAATTGTCTGTGCTTCCGCTGTCGCATCGTCGACCGGGAGCTGTTGGTATGCCTAAGCTAAGTCTAGCCTACCGAAGACCTTGGCACCCACCAGAACGGCCAGGACGTGGCTGACCACTGGGACCAGATATGCGTGGTCTTGTAGAGCCTTGTTTATTGTACATTTATAGTCCGCGTAGATGCGGACATCCCCGTTGGGCTTTACTGGAGTCACAATTGGGGTTTCCCATGGGGCATGGAGTACCGGTTCCAAAACTCCTTGGGCCACCATCCTATCCAACTCCATGTCGATCTTAGGTTTAAGAGCGAATGGTGCGCGCCTGGCCCTTCAGCCTTATGGGCCGAACCGCCAGGTTTAGTTGTGGAGAAACCAGGGGTCCGGTGTAACGGCCAAGCTTCCTGTCAAATACCGCCGGGAACTCGTCATACACTGCTTGGTAGTCTTTGGTGGCCACATGGTGCACCCCGGTTACCCTGAACCCTAGTGGCGCAAACCATGCAAGTCCTATGAGGCTCGTACAACTGCCCCTCACTAGCAGCAGGTCCAAAAGTCCATCAAACTGCCTGTACTGCACTCAGAACTTTCCCTCCCCCAGGATGGACACCTCATTTTTGGAAAAGTTGCTCATTTCCAGGGGAGGTCTTAGTGCCAATAGGCAATGGGGCCAGTTGACCCACAGCCCCAATGGAGGGTGGAAAAGACAAAAAAGACCAGGTCCCACCACTGCCATCTGCCCTACCCAGGGTATAGGCAGCTGGCTCCTCAGTGGCCACACTTGTGTCCACTCCATCTGAGGCCTGGCCAGCCAACTTCTAGTGATGGCTCCCACCTACTTCATATGGGGTACTCCCTTGGCCCATATGGATGACCATTGTTTGGCCTCAGTGGATACTGTAGTGGAAAGTGGCACTGATTCTGAGGCCCCATTCTGGACTTTTGCCCAAGGCCTCCAAATATCTAAGACTGCCCCTAGACATTTCTCAACTTTTCATGCAGATGAAAATAGTACAGATTGATTCTTTTGAATGGCCTCTTATTATTTATTTGATTTATAGACCACCCTCCCCTGTGAGGGCTCAGGGCAATGTACAACATTTCGATAAAACATTTCAGTAAAACATATACAAATTGAACGAAACAGTTTAAAAACAACAGACAATTCTATAAATATTGCAGATGGTGCTTAAGGACCAATTTATGTCCTTAACACTGTGGCGAGGAGGGAAGAAGGAAGAGGCTAGGTGTGGAAACCATGGCTGTCCTCAGCCATAGGCCTGGCAGAACATCTCTGTCTTATAGGCCCCGCGGAACTGTACTAGGTTCCGCAGGGCACAGATGTCATTTGGCAAAGGGTTCCACCATGCCAGCACCAGGGCCAAAAAGGACAACCAGATATTTCGAGGACAACTGGATATCTTTCGGGCCAGGAATCGCCAAGAACCCTTGGATGAAGCAGTGTGGTTTCTCCCACACACACTAGGATTGCCAGCCAGTGGGGGCTGGGGGCTGGGACATGGGAGGGGCACTGTCACATTAATGGTATGAAGTCACTTCTGGGGCAAACCTGAAGTGACTTCACTGTATCAGCACAACACTATGATTCGCCAAAAACTCTAAGATCCACAATAGAATTTATGGTGAACCATATAATGTCATGCCAACACAATGATGTCACATCTGGGTTCGCCCCAGAAGTGATGTCATGCCATCAACACAACAAAACTTTTCAATTCCTGTTTTTGCCTGCCGCCCTGCCAAACAACAGCAATGATTGGGGGTTGCTGCCTGGAGAAGGAGACCTGGAGGAGACCTGGCAGCCCTACCACACACACTTTGTTGCCCATGTTCAACATCTGGACATATGTGGGCTTGTTGTTCAAAGCGGCAAGAGACTTAATATATATTAAGACAGATTATTTGCTTTCTCACCTTCCTACCAGGCCCATAGCTATGGTGGGGCATTTCGGGGCTCAAATGTGAGGCATGCCCCACAACAGTTGCTGATCAGTGGAGCATGTGGCCTGCCAATCAGCTGGAGGGCCCTTTAAATCTTGCAGGAAGGGAGGGAGAGGGGCAACCATATGCCTTCCCTGAACTCCAAGTGGTGATTTTGTCACTTGGAGTTCCAGCGCAGGCCATTTAAAGGGAACCCTCTAAATGTTTTTTTCCCCAAGTGGGGGCTGCCCACACCTGAACTCCAAGCAGCAAAATCACGCTTGGAGTTCAGGGAAGGCATGCGGCCAGCTGTTGGCAGCTGCCCCTCTCCCTCACCTCCTGCTAGGGAGATGGCAGCCACAAACCTTCCCTGAATTCCAAGAGGCCATTTTGCCTCCCTTTAAATGGTGTTTTTCAAAGTGGGGGCTGCCCGCGCTGGAACTCCAAGCAGGGAAATCGCTGCTTGGAGTTCAGGGAAGATGTGTGGCCGCCCCTCCCCTGCTGCTCTACAAAATTTCCCCATGCCCCACCAACTCAAAATTTCTGGCAACGGGGCTTATATTCTCTTTTATCCTGGGACTACAGTCCATCCTACGCAATTCAAGACGCTAAGAGCTTCTGACAAAGAGGCTGAAAAGTAATGTGTGAAGCAGCACTGATAAGGGAAACTAAAACCAGCTCACCATCTTTGCGCAGACTGCACAGTTCATTCCATTCCATTCCAGTCTATTAATATTCCTTCCTATTTATATACTGGTTCCTTGCAGCAATGTAGTAGAGCCACAGCTGCATAGCTGAACTAAAATAAAGGTCCTGTTAACCGTTTGGAGAAAGTGATCACTGGAGGAAGAGAAGAGAGTGAAAGAGATGCATCAGGAGTAGACGGCGTGCAGACGCTGGCACAGCAGAGCTGATGGATCATCACTGCCGCACACAAGAAGAGCAGGTCAATACACTTACTGCAGAGGCAAGGCTGTCTCAAGAAACTGCTAGAACTGCATGCTCAGTGGCATAAATAACTACCAGCAAGGACACTGGTAGAGGGATATGAAGCTTATGCACGCTGCCACTCAAGCATAATTATCCAGCATCAAGCAGGGATTTAACAACAGGCAGACCACAGACAACTTGAATAGGAGGACCTGAACTTGAGAATGGAGAACTCAGGAGGAATGTACCTGAACATGGCTGCAGTGACCTCTAGGGTGGGTGTTGCCCGACTGCTGCAGGCAGTGTTTGGATGCACCACATTCAGCCTTGTGGCCCACCAAGGGGGATTCAATGCAGCTTACGGCACTTTCTGTATGGCTGTCTGGTGTTTCTGTTTTGCAGTCACCATCTTTATCATCACTTGTGAGTTCACGAGCCTCCACAACTGCCTGAGCATCTCCTGGGGGAATTTCACAGCTGCTTTTGCCATGCTGGCCACTCTTATGTCCATCACAGCTGCTGTCATCTACCCACTTAATTTTGTCCAGTTCAGCTGCCATCCCATCGGGTGCGAGAAGAGAGACTTCCGCATATCGGCTAGTATCTTTGCTGGGCTTCTGTTTCTTGCATATACCACAGAGGTATGTCTGACTAGAGCCAAACCTGGACAGGTGACCAGCTACATGGCCACAGTTTCTGGCCTCTTGAAAATTGTCCAGGCCTTTGTCGCTTGCATCATTTTTGGAGCACTGGTGAACGACAGCCAATATGATAGGTATGTGGCCACGCAGTGGTGCGTGGCTGTTTACGGCTTCTGCTTTGTGCTAACTGTAGTAGTGGTGAGCCTCAGTGTCACAGGAAAGACGACAACGCTGAAGTGCCCCTTTGAACGCTTTGTGGTCATTTATACATTTGTGGCTGTCCTGTTGTACATGAGTGCTGCAGTAATCTGGCCAGTGTTCTGCTTTGACCGGAAGTATGGCTCTCCACACCGCCCTTATCAGTGTTCCAAAGGCAAGTGCTCCTGGGACAGTCAGGTAGTGATTGCAGTGTTCACTTATGTGAACCTGGTGCTTTACATTGCAGATTTAGCATACTCGCAGCGTATTCGCTTTGTCTCACGCCCTTGATATCCAGTCCCAATGCTACAATGCTCCCATGGCCCAGAACAGCAACAGATTTGGAATGCTGACATTCAGAGCTCACTAAGGAATTAAACGTCATCAAAAGATCCTGGTTGAGAAGAGGCCAGCTACTGAAAAAGTGGGATAGCTGGGTAGGAGGTAAGAAAAAGACTATATATAACCTCAAAGGAACAAAGCCTTTTTTCTAGATGTTTTCATTCTCTCTTCATCCAGGCAGGGAATACAGCAGAGCTGAAAAATCCTCATCATTCTAGTAAACACATAGGCTTATTGCAACAATAGCACTACAGGACTAATATTAAGGGTGGCTTTTAACTATCTGTAAGGACTGCCAGGGGAGTCTAAAGTTACAGCAGCTACAGAAAATCAAATCTACAACAGAAGCAGCATCAGCCAAAATTCCAAATCAATTATTGTATTTGTGTTAAAATGAAATTTTCCATGTAAACCTGCAAGAGTCTGCAGGGAGGGAGAAAATATTACTACAATAATCATGAATATTTGAAGAATGAGAACCTCCTCTTTCCAGACTACGGAACAACTGTTTCCTTATGTATGTACTTGGTTATGAGTGATAGGTTTGTGTTGGGCAGAGACTGAGAAGCAAAGTGTACTGTCAAGTCTGTAATTGAAAATGGGGTCAGGAAAGGGACTGTGCATAGAAGGCCCAAAATAATTATTTCCAGATTGATTTTCTCAATGTTTCTTCAAGAAGCATCTGGGCACACCTCTTTGCCCAAAGAAATTGTGGTTACACATTAGCCTTTTGATCCTATTACACAGAAAAAGTGTTGCTTTTTTCCCTTCAAGATCTAGGCACCAGTTATGGTTTAATTTCTCAAAAAGCTTGGCTCTGAACAACCTGCATATTAATTCATCATTTAGAACATGGCCTGGAATCTCCTGGTCTTTTCCAGTGCAAAAAGGACATGGATAACATTTCCATAAATCCAGCTAAATTCCTGTTGCCCGGCCTGAATCTCTGCGTTGCAGATTCTTGGTTCACAACTGAGAAGCCATCCTGGTGCAAAAAGCCCTGATGTCCAGCAGTATGGATCGGGATCTACACCTGAGTCTCCTCAAACAAAGACATTTTCAAAGCTAAGAAGAAACCAAAGCAAGGTGTTTATTCAGACAGCTCGTGTGTGTGAGTGGTTTGATTCCAATCCAGAAATAAAAGTGGCAAATTGACAGAAATATTCAAGATTTTCTTAAATAGATTTAACGTAAATGGATATATAAAACTGTTACATCTACCCACCCCCACTACTGTACCTGTATGCATGCATTTGCTGAATCAGTTTGATGATCAGCGCTCCCCTCCCCACATCTCTACTATGCATGTCGTCCTCATAAGCATGAAAACATGAATTATGCCTGACTACTGGAAAAAGTTCTCTTTGTCTATAAATGTATAGTGATATTTCTTTTGGTATCTAAATGCCTGTGCCTTGTCTAACATAACCTGAATGTAAATAACAATCTAATAGAGGCTGTTTCTGCTCTGATGTTTTGTTGCACTTTGGCTTCCTTATAGAAGCACTGTTTGGGGAAACATCCACATAATTTTCTCTTTTTTTCCCTTCCTCCTTCTATGTTTCCCCCCACTTTGCTGTAGTTTGGTACAATCTTTTTGGAAAGATTACAGTCATAGCACATTTGGATACCATGTAGACGAAAAGATGTGCATTTTTGCATGTCCTGCCTACATGGGCACCATTTTTTTTTGCCTCAATCCCTGAAGCTGGCGCCCCCACCAGACACTAGAGGGCTTTGGGGTTTTTTAAAAATAAGGAATTTCTAGATTGCTATTGCATGATAAAACTGTAACAACTTATTGCAACAATCTACTGTTCCCAGTCTGCACCTTTCCCTTTATAACTTTGCAGTGAAAATGGCTAAAGACATCCTTAACAAAAGAAAGCAGGAAACCCATAGGTTGTGGCAACAGATCTGCCCTTTTCGGTGATTACATTTCACTACATATATTGGGAAAATGCACTGGTGATGGGGAATGGTAATTGCAGAGAACCAAGAAAGGAAGGCACAGGGAAAACTGCTGTGTGAACATTCTGCTGCCACAGCAAATGGTTCTGCATATGCCATAGCTATACATAAAATAATCTCTGTGTGGAAACAGTCCTAAAGAGCCAAAATGGCCGTGCTCCAGAAGCAGGCCTCAAATATTTTCAGAGGAAGTCGTTTACTATGGAGGCAGAGTTAGGGCTTTAATCTATGCATAATTTTTATAGGATGATTGTTTTTTCAGGTCTATTCATCCATTTCTCTGTGTCACATTTTACTCCTGTCTGTGGATTGAGTTTGACCATTTTGCTGTTGTTCTTTATCTCATAAAACCAAATTGACAAGCATTAGCAATCTAAGCTATGGATTGGGGCAACAATATTTCCAAGGGCACCACTGAAACACCATGTTTTTTGAAAGGTGCTCCTCAGCATCCTCTGTGACAGGTATCAGCCCTTTGGGCACCCAGTGATGTACCTCTCACGACAAGATGCAGCTTTGCATAGAGAACAAAATCCTATTGTACAACAATACATTTCACATGAATTATGAGTGTCAGTTTGAGCCTTTCCTTCCCAGAATCCCCCACATATTGCAACCGGTTTACTGAAGCAGGACAGGCAGCAATTAAGTCAAATATGCTTCTCCCAACAGAAAGACTTTAATGACCATTAGTGACCTACTTTCCAATTCAGTATTAAATAATTAATATGTCCTACTTATTTTGTTCCACTGGCATACTAACAGTGCAGTCCTAAACTGAGTTACATCCTTCTAAGCCAGTGGTGGCGAACCTATGGCACACGTGCCAGAGGCGGCACTCAGAGCCCTCTCTATGGGCACGCGTGCCATCGCCCCAGCCAGGCCCAGACCGTCATTAAAGTGTGGAATTCTCTGCCAAAGTAAATGAAAGCATTTGGGATTGCTTTCCTTACTTTGTTTAGATCATCTTACGTTAATGTATGAGTTGGTTTTTTTCTAAACTAAAACCTCAGTATTCAGGTTAAATTGCCATGTTGGCACTTTGCGATAAATAAGTGGGTTTTGGGTTGCAGTTTGGGCACTCGGTCTCTAAAGGGTTTGCCATCACTGTTCTAAGCCTATTGGCTTTAATAGACTTAGAAGGCTGTGACTCTGCTTTAGGATGGCTGGACAATCCCCCTTCTACTACCAGGCTAAAAGGTGGACATTCCAACTGCAGTGTGAGAAAGGGAACATCCTACAGGTGAAGGGGGTTTCAGCATATCACAGAGTATCTTATTCTCCCCCTAACTGCCAAGAATTTTACTGTCTCCAAATATTACTGTTCCATGCCTTCATTCAATCAACAGTTTTAATCCCTGGCAAAAGGAAAAAGCAAGTGCATGTGATTGGAGACTCAGAAGTCATGATTTTTTAAAATTCCGGAGTCAATAAAATATTCACATGGTTCCTTAGTCATCCTCTCATGAGGTGACTTCTATTCTTATTCTCCCTTTGTGTTTCCCTTACTGCCCTCCTCCTGTGCTTCATCCCTACTCCCAGCTAGGACTGCTAACCATCAGGTATTGTGTCTGCCCATTTGGTATTTTTGCCCCAAATTTGGTATCAGGTACTTTGTTGAATAAACAAGGTATTTGAGCCAGGGCATTTCTTTCTGAAAGACCAACAGGCAGACAGACATGTCTCCTTAACTCTGATTCAGCAAGGCTCATGCCCTGGCCCACCAAAAACCTTACCAGACTTGTCCCATTGACAGGTCAAAATACAGCCACACTCCTTCTACTTACCCATCCCTAGATTCACCCAGAATGCCAGGTATTGTTAAAAAAAATTCCAGAGGACAAGCCTGCATTCAGTACCCCAGCTTCTTCATTCTAACATGCATAAGGCATGGCTGGGTCTGGAGAAGAAGGCCTGGTCACAGAAGAGCTTCCTATAACAGGCGGACCACTATTGGCCCATTGTAGAGGTAGATGAGGTTCACCTTTTAGAGCTGCCAACTCTGGCTTGGAAATTAGGGGGTAGTGCTTGGGAAGGGGAAGGAGATTAGCAAGGATGTGATGGCATAGAGTTAACCTTCTAAAGATGTCATTTTCTCCAGGGGAGCTGATCCCTAGCCTGGAGATAAATTGTAATCCCAGGAGATCTCCCGGCCCTACCTTGAGGTTGGCAACCTTATCACTTGGCATTTGTCATTGCTCATTGTTAAAGAGAGCCCCTCTGCCTGCCCAAACCGGGTTAGGAGTTCGCTTCACCAAAAAGATGGCTAGGTACAATTACAAAGGGGTTAAAGGCACCTGTATTACCTTTAACCAGGTAGTGCTACCAACCAGTCCTTTTACATTCCTCCAGTCCAGAGCTAAAGGACAGACTCTAGACCATACTGGGCTCAACTAGGGAATCCTCCCTGCGAGGTTGGCTCACAGCAGGAGACTCACAGGTTATTCTAGAGGTAGTAACCCACAGTCTCAGCCACCAGATAACTCATTGCAGCAGTGGAGACAGAAACCAGAATTGGTGAATAAAATATATATTTATTTAAGTACAGAGTATAATTAATAAAAAGTACAGAATTACTTAAAATAATATTGTGGGGAATAAAACAAGAAAGCTAAAGAATAATACACTAGCTAAACACTTATAGAACCCATTCAGTTAGGGTTACCAACCCCCCCCCTGGTTTGCCAGGGGTCCCCCGTTTTTTGGAGGTTCTACTCGCCGCCGGCCAGATGGCCAGCGGGGGAAGCCCCACCCCCAACACCCACAGCTACCCCTCTCTCTCCCTTTAAGTGTGTGGAACCCGTGTTTCCTCCCAAACCCGATCTCCGCTTGAGATCAGGCTTGCAGGGAAATGCCAGCTTCGTGCACTTAAAAGGGAAACGTGGCTGCTCTTAAAGGGGAAACGCCAGCTCCTGCACTTAAAAGGGAAACGCCGGCTCCTTTAATTGCAGGGAACTGCCGTTTCTGGAGATTTGGCGCACAGGCGGGGGGGAGCTGGCGGACGTCCCCAACGTGATGTCATCACGTTGCGGATGCCCCGCCCCCTGCAGGAACGCTCCCAAAGTCCCCCGCTGGGGGTGGAAGATGGACTTGGCAACCCTACATTCAGTTCTGTGTCTAAATGTACTCCGTCTCCATAGTCCAAAAGCCAGGCTGGTTGGCTTCAGCAGTCAGAGCTTCCAAGATGGCCAAAAGGTGAGCAAGACAGAGTTACATGTCAGCTTCACACGCAACACCATCATGCCCCCCGTATAGGAGTTAAGGTAACTTAGGGTTGCGAAGTCTTACTTTTGATGGAGCGGGAGGACTCCTGGCCCTCCCTGGGAGTTCTTTGCACGCGCACCACAATGACGTCACCCAAAAGTGACATCATCACGTCAGGCACGTTGGGGGCGGGGCCAGTATCATTCGATGGGAAACCATAGAGTTTTCCCTCAAATATCAGAGTGTCCCCCCACAACGTGCCCGACGTTATGACGTCACCTCTGGGTGACGTCATCACGCCAGGCACATCTCTGTCCTCCCAGCACTTTTGGGGTGAGGTTCAGGAACTGACCCAATTAGCAGGGGTTTCCCTGCCCTCCTGGGGGACCTGGCAACCCTAAGGTAATTTATTTATTGTCTGAACCCCAGACCAGTTACTAGGCCTGAGCACCAATCAAGGTTCAAGCAATGCCTTCCAGATACAAGGAGGCCAATCAAGAATAGAGTGATATCATTGGTTTCTGATTGGTCTCTGGTCATGTTAGAAGAGCAGGTGATGCGATCTGCAGTTTCACAGCACCAGTCCCTTCCCACAGGACTTACCGTATTTTTCGGACCATAAGACGCACCTGACCTTAAGACGCACCTAGTTTTTAAAGGAGGAAAACAGGGGAAAAAATATTCTGAACCTTTGGTCCATAAGACGCACTCACTTTTCCTCCCACTTTTTTTGGAAGAAAAAGTGAGTCTTATGGTCCAAAAAATACGGTAACTGCTTTGGAATGTTAACGAGCCAAGGCCACAGAAGAACATCTTATCTTGCCGGTACAGAGACAGACACTCTTCTCCAGCACGTCTGTGTGAACTAAGGAAACTTAAAGACAACATTTTTAACAACAGCAGGCCACAGCCAGATTGAACAAACTTTTAAAACAGACTCCATTTTAAGTGAACCAAAGTTCTTGACACTCATATGTCCAGGAAGGGGGTGGGCAAGGCATAGGGCAATGTTTCCTTGGATGGGCAAGGGCACAAAATACTGGAAATGTATCTTTCTCCTTTTTGTAACCTTGGAGCTATCTTTGAGATGATGAAGAGAAGAAGAGAGAAGAGATTGGATTTATACCCCGCCCTTCACTACCCGGAGGAGTCTCAGAGTGGCTTACAAACTCCTTTCCCTTCCCCTCCTCACAACAGACACCCTGTGAGGCAGGTGGGGCTGAGAGAAGTCTGACAGAAACTGCTCTTTTTCAAGAACAGCTGTGCCAGAATTATGGCTTGCCCAAGGTCATCCAGCAGCTGCAAGTGGAGGAGTGGGGAATCAAACCCGGTTCTCCCAGATTAGAGTCCGCGCACTTAACCACTACACCAGACTGGCTCCTCCCCAAGCTGGCTTCCTCCCCAAGCCATACCCTGGGTTTGGTGGGACACCTATTTTCATCTCCCCCCTCCCCTACCAGCTGTGTGTTTGGTTTCAGAGGTGAAGGAAAATGACGGATTGTACAGTCAGAGGCACATTGCCTCTCTCCTTTTCCATCACAAAGTCTGCTGTAGGGTTGCTAGAGAATGGCTGCAATCATACACACTAAATAATCCACTTTCAATGCACTTTTGAATTGGATTTTGCCAGTTCACACAGTAAAATCCAGTTGGAAAGTGCATTAAAAGTGGATTGAAAGTGGATTACTTAGTGTGTGTGATTGCAGCCAATAAGTGGATAAAGCAAAGTATTTCTAATTCCTCTACACACCACTCCCTCCTGCTTTCGAAGCCGAATTCTAGATCACAGCAGACAAAGCATTGACCTGAACCACTCTCTCCTCTAAAAGATAGGTCTGGGATGAAGAAAGGTAATATGTTTTTTAAGACATTGCCTCCTGCACCAAAAGAAATGGTTACCTATTGTTTGTTTCTGTAATGGAAACCCTAGGTATGAATCCTCTCTCTGCCATGGAAGCTTATGGGGTGACCATGGGCCAGTCACTCTCTTAGCCTAGCCTACCTCACAGGATTGTTGTGAAGATAAAATGAAAGACAGGAAAATAATGTAAACCACTTTATGTCCCCATTAGGGAGAAAAATAGGGATACAAACATCTAAAACACATAAGTAAAATCCCCTTGTGCCTATTTCCTCCTTCTGAAAGTCAGAATCAGTGTCTAAACGACTTCAGCAAGCTAGCCAAAACTTAGCCAGTTCCATTGATAAAACCCTTAAGATAATATACTCTGGAACATAATCCATATGTGCTAGATGAATTCTTCCCAAATAGCAGCAAAGGCAATGGAAAATGCTCCATCACAGAATGACTGATGAATTTAAGAAAAACAAAGAGCCAAAGAAAAGAGTTGTGTCTCTTTAAAGGACTCTTTAATTTTGCAGTGACTATAACAGTACTTGGCTGAAGTTCAGAAAAACTGGCCATCAGTGACAGGTGTCCAGTGGTCAGTGGGAGGGAGCTGCACAGTATCTGAGAGGTTGCTAATGCTGTCACCATTGGGTGTTGTTGAAATAACCACTCTCAACAGGCCAGTGCCCTTTCGGTGTGGCCATTTTGCCCTGAACATTTTGTACAGTTAACTACAATAATTTAACAAGGCAGAGGCATCTCTCTCTCTCTCTCTCTCTCTCTCTCTCTCATGGGATGAGATTAGAGAGAGCTGCCAAGAACCAGAAAAGGGTGCAGCAAAATTATCTGAGTCAGCAGCAAAAGTACAAGGGGAATTAAGAACCCAAGTTTAGAGAAAAAACATTTCAATCAGCAAACCTGCAGGAGTTGCATTTATTTGCTTCTTGAGGTCAGTCTTTAGGACATCTTCGTGCAAGTTTTGTGCATTCTGGAAGCAGTATATTTTTTGAACAAGTACAATGAGCAGGAGGGGTCATTTCGTAGAAAAAGAGCTAGGGGAACTCATTAGCATAACTCATTAGCATATGCCACACCCCCTGACATCAGGGGCCCGGTGGTGGACCTGCAAGGCCAGCGGGAGTGCGAGGAAGCCCTGCCAAGGCCCTCCCTAGCCCCAGGCAGGCAGGGGTGGGGAGAGGCGGGGAGGAAGCAACTTACCCTCCCTCTTCTCCTGCCTCCTCCTGGCTGAATGAGGGCCGGAAGTGGGGCGGCCGGAAGCAGGGGGCGGGGCTTCGTCATGTGCCCCGCCCCCTGCACCTCACCCGGGGGAACTGTGTTCCCCCGCGTTCCCCCCCGAAATGACCTCTGACGATGAGGCATTTTGCTAAAGCTGGCTTTGGGATGGAAAAGCAAGGAGACAATTATGTATCTCTTTTCCTCCCCCTCCCAAAGCCAGAAAGACAGGGGTTGTTTTTCCATATGGACTGCACAATGAAACATCATTTTTGAAGGGTATCACTGCAGTATTGTGCATGGTTCCATGTTCTTTGTTAGAAATGGATGCACTGAGGACATCCTAACACATTATCAGAGGCACTGCTGTTGAAAACTGCATTGGTCCTTTGTAACTTGTGCCACGTATTTTCCTGCTTTTGTTCTACATCAGTAGCTGCTACTGACAAGGGCAGGTAAGCACATGTAGTGGTGATGGAATTTAATGAAGCAGTGGTGACTATGCATTAGGGAGTGACTACTGCCATTCTGAGCAGTAATCACATGTCTCTTCAGCAATGTAAGAACAGAAGAGGAGGCCTGCTGGCTCAGACCAGTGGTTCATTTAGCCCAGTATCTTGATTCACTCAGTGGCCAGCTAGTTGCCCCACGGGGCCAACAAACAGGCCACAAAGTCTTAGGCTTTCCCCTCGTGTTGCCTCCTTGTATTGGTTTTTCTTGAATTTCACTGCTTCTGCTTCTGAATGTGGATATTCCATTTAGGCACCATGGCTAGTAGCCATTGATGGATCTCTCCTCCTCCATGAAGCTATCTAGTCTCCTTTGAAAACATCTACGATTATGGTCATGATTGTGCCAGAAACCCATCAAAACCCTGTGTGGAAATTTAGGATGGAAGTCAAATTCTGCAATTAATTATGTGATTGCAATGATGTGGATTTCTAGCCATCTTTATCATAAAGGGTAAAAGAGGATCATAATTCTGAAGATAACAAGATCTCCAATATGGGAATGAATGTAGACTTTCTTCACACCTGCTGTGCCTCTTCAATCTTCTTCCCACGCTTAGGAAGTTTCATTGATGCTTTCATTTAGATCACACACATTCCTCTCACTGTAAACTCCAGATTCCAGGACCAATAAAATGAAACAAAAGGCAGGATAAATATGTGTGGAATGCTAGGAAGCAACAGTTGGAAAAGGCTAATTCAGGCGGATCTTTAACTCAAAAAGTGATTGCAGCTGTGCCCTGAAAGGTGAGGAGGGCTAAACTACCATCACCTCCTCATTTGTTGAATTCCTGTGCCCCTCCCACTTCTCTTAATGGATTCCAGGGACTCCTGGATTAGCAAAAGGATTTGACTGTTAACTCATTTGGCAGGGCATATTAAAGAACACTGCTCATAGACTCTATGACTCCGACATGTTTAAGTAATATATTTCAGTTATAACATATATACTTACTACGAATACACACAAAACTGGTGACCATTTGCCACAGAAAGGGGCAGCTAAAGGTTGCATTGTACGGGTTCATTTCTGATTTATAATTTATATACAGAAAATGTATATAATCATGTATTATTACTTCACATACTCATATTTCACTACTGAGGAAAGTAATAGTCACAAATATTTGAAATTTGCCACAATGTAAAATTTCTCTATTAAAACATTGAATGTAAAATGCTGAGTTTAGAATTATATGGAAATTTACCTCAGAATTTAGAAATATGTAAATTTTAGACTTACTGACATCTCTTGATTTTTAAAAAAATTTAGTAGATGTCACATAGGAAATCAGCTGTCAAATACACATACAGCAAATACTGTTTGGTACTAACTGGCATTGAGTTGGATTCTGCCAGCTTCTCCATGCAATTTTGCTTAATTCCCCCACTCACTGCAGCCTCCACTGCACTTAGAATTCATAGTCCCACATAGTAGGTCCTATAATTGCTTTTCAGTTTCAAAATAATAGCCTTTTCAGTCTCAGAAGAAGACCCCATTCTCTGCTTCAGCAGTGGAAAAGTTGGTAGGGTCCAACTCACTGTTATGTCATCTATCTTATCAAGTCAAAAATTAAATGCCATTGCGTACCAATTAATAAATACACCATTGCATGCAAGTTATCAAATCCTGTCAAATACAATATACTGAAACCAAATATATTGGATATCAAATACAGATAAACTGTGAAGAGCTGGGTTTAGCTCAATGATAAAATCCTTGCCCTGAAATCAGAGAAGTCCTGGTTTGATTCTTGCTGGGCTCTTTTTTCTCATGGCAATTACAGTCATAGGGCTCCATCATGTTCTTATTATTTATTTCTCTCCCTATTTTTGAATTCTGTTTTCTGGACCCCATTCACACTCCAGTGGCACCTTTTTGAGCCACACAATCAAGGCATCAACTTTCCTCTGCAAGGCACAGTCTTTGAAATACTCTGGACTGGTCCTTGAAGCTCAAAACTGATCCACGGCCATTCAACATAAAAGTAAGTTGTCACTTAAGCTTACTTATCCCCTCTCAGTCGTCCAGTGGAATTTATAGAATATTTCAGGCTTACTTATTGTCACCAGAATTCCTATACCTTTTTTCTCAAGCAAAGGGTTTAGCTCAAAGTTAAAATCCCTGCCTTGCAATCAGAGAACTGATTCCTGCCTGACTCTTTTTCATCGTGGCAATTACAGTCATGGGGCTCCATCATGTTCTTATTATTTATTTCTCTCTCTTTATTTTTGAACTCTGTTTCTCTGGACCCCATTTACACTCCAATTGCACTCAGATGTCTGTGTGGGCTTGGATTCAAACCCCCTTCCCTTTCTTTTTGAAGAATCACAGAGGTAGGTAGGTGTTGAGTTGGCCTTTTAGTACGCTAGCCCTCATCCATTCCACAACTATCTCCAGGCACCTATTCACAATTTTCACAGCCTCCCTACGGTCTGCTGGAAGCACAAAATAGAGCTGAGTGTCCTCTGTTTATTAGTGGCAACTCAGCCTATATCTCTAGATGACCTCTCCAGCAGCTTTATGTAAACGTTGAAAAGCATAGGGGACAAGATGGAACCTTGCAGAACCCTGCAATTATCATATAAAACATCTTTTTAAATTTCAGATCTATGTTCTGAAATTTTTAGTCTGAAACTGTTTCCAAGAGTCAGGAAGAGCAGAGGTCCATCAGTGGCTATTAGCCACAAGGTATAGATAGGGACTCTGGGGCAAGTGATGCTCTGTATTCTTGGTGCTGGGGGGGGGGCAACAGTGGGAGGACTTCTAATGTCCTGACTCCCACTGGTGGACCTCCTGATGGCACCTGGTATTTTGGGCCACTGTGTGACATTGTTGGACTGGATGGGCCATTGGCCTGATCCAACATTGTCTTCTCTTCTTAAGTAATAACAACACTCCGCTTAGGACTGATAAGTCATGAAAGATGAGGCATGATGTACTGAAGGTAAGTTATAAAAGTGAGTGAGGGTAGAAGGACAGTGGGATAGTCTAGTTTAGCCAAGATAATTTAAAGGAGATGTGTTAACAGTTTAAAGATATTTGAATCATGATCAAAAAGAATGAAAGAAAAAATTGTTGACCATATTCACGACGGTCAGGATATGAAACAGTTGGTTTTGATTACAGGAAGGAGTTCAGCAATGGCACCAAACTGCAGAGGGATTTCTCAGTCTCCTTCCTTGGAACTTTAGCTGTTCCTTTAGAGAGCCATCAGTTTGAAAGAGGGGATATACTGCTTGCAATGTATATCATCATGTCAGGTCCCTTTCACATGGGCTCCTTTAATCTGCTTTGGCTTTAATCTGCTTGTTGTGAGCCGCCCTGAGCCATCCTAGGTCGGAATGGGTGGGATAGAAATCAATAAAATAAATAAGTAAATAAATGAAAAGGGTTCCCACGCATTAAGGATAGAATACTGCTTTAAGGATAGAATACGCCTTGCTTATTTAATATATATGCAGAGTATATCATGCGAAATGCTGGCCTAGATGAATCACAAGCGGGAATTAAGATTGCTGGGGAAAAGATCAACAACCTCAGATATGCAGACGATACCACTCTAATGGCAGAAAGTGAAGAGGACCTAATCTTGCACAGGGTAAAAGAGGAGAGCGCAAAAGTGGGCTTGAAGCTCAACATCAAAAAAACTAAGATCATGGCATCCGGCCCCATCACTCCTTGGCAAATAGAAGGGGAAGTTGTGGATGTAGTGACAGACTTCACGTTCCTGGGATCCCAGATCACCGCAGACTGTGACAGCAGCCATGAAATTAAAAGACGCCTGCTCCTTGGGAGGAAAGCGATGGCAAACCTAAACAGCATGATAAAAAGTAGAGACATCTCCCTGCCAACAAAAGTCCGCATGGTCAAAGCAATGGTATTCCCAGTAGTCATGTATGGCTGCGAGAGTTGGACTATAAGGAAGGCCGAGCGCCGAAGAATAGATTCTTTTGAACTATGGTGCTGGAGAAGACTCTTGAGAGTCCCTTGGACTGCAAGAAGATCAAATCAGTCAATCCTAAAAGAAATCAACCCTGACTGTTCCCTGGAAGGCCAGATAATGAAACTGAAGCTCAAATACTTTGGCCACCAAATGAGAAGGGAGCACTCACTGGAGAAGTCCCTGATGCTGGGAAAGATTGAAGGTCAAAGAAGACGGGGACGGCAAAGGATGAGATGGTTAGACAGTGTCATAGATGCAACGAACATGAAATTGAGCAAACTTCAGAGGATGGCGGAAGACAGGAGGGCCTGGCGTGATCTGGTCCATGGGGTCGCGAAGAGTCGGACTCGACTGTGCGACTGAACAACAACACTGTTCTCTCACAGTTAATGTGGTTTTAATCCAGATTTTCTAAAAACTGAATTGATTCAGTTTTGGGTGTTTTGCACTTTATCTTTAAGGTGTATAAAACCTTTAAAAAAGACTGCCTATGGAAGCCGAAGCGGGTTTAAAGACCCATATGAAATGGGCCTCACTATGGCAAACAGTTTCTTTTGTATTGCTTAAACAATCTGCACAAGTACCTACTGAATCGTTTAAATATATCACTCTTCTCTTCTTGAATGACTGGTTATGTACAGCAAGGGGCTCATGGGAACCCCCAGATACAACAAGGCAGAGTGACAGGATGCAAGCTACACAGGGTTACCAACAGCCTGGAGGAAAAATGTCCTCCCTTTAGTTTTAACAGAGGCTTAATATGTGGAAATAGATTCAGGTGGGCAGCCATGTTGGTCTGAAGCAACAGAACAAAGCTTGAGTCCAGGGGCACCTTTAGGACCAACAAAGTTTAATGCTGGGTATAAGCTTTGGTGTGCATGTACATTTCTTCAGATAACAGTGAAACAGATTTCCTCAAGCCTTACATATAGGTAGGGGAGGCTGGTTAGTTGCCAGGAAGGCCTAGTTAGAGTCAAGATGCATAATTACCTGGGCAATAAGTATAGCTGAGATTGGATTAAAGCAGTTGGTAAGGCCTGTGAATGGCAGCAAATTAGCATACAAACACAAGAATTAACAAACAGATGTGAGAACTAAGTTCTGCATTCATCCGCAGTTAAGGAGAAAAGCAGGGGGTGGGGTTAACCCCATTGCTCCTTGCAATAAAAGCAATCTTGTGGCACATAAAAAAATCAAAAGATGTATTGCATAAGCTTTTGATAGGCTAGATAAAGTGGGCTCTAGTACACAAAAGTTTCAAGACACCTGGTATAGTGTCAGACTAGGCCCTGGGAGGCCCAGGTTCAAATTCTCGCTCTTGCCCTGAAACTCACTGGGCCAGTCACTCTCTTTCAGCCTAACCTGTCTCAAAGGATGGGACTGGTAAGAGTCAGCTCTAGATTATTTTAAATGGATTATTGTGAATTAATATGATTTTTACGCTGAAACAGAATAAAACCACCACCATATTCTAGATTATATCTTGGTCTAAAAACTGTACAACAAAAATCACCGATCCACTACACTACCCTATGGGGCAAAAACATGGATCCAAGGCACGGATCCTCATGTTTTTTTTATGTAGGGTCACCCCAAACTCACATTCAAATTACACATCACATCCATAGCCACAGATTGTACCACAGAAATCACAGATCCACTGGTTTGTGGTGCCACCATTGCACAAAAATATTATGGACCCTCACGATTTCCATTTGGAATCACAATAAACTCAGCATCACATCACAAATCATGGCCATGGCCACAGACTGGAAACAAAAAAATCCACTCAGGTATTTTGTGGCACTACCACAGTTCCAAAACATGGATCCTCATGATTTTTATCTGGGTCACCCAAAACTCACTATGAAATCACTCCTAATCTGCGTTTTTTTGTGGTGCTGTCTGTAGCCATGGATATGATAGGGAATTTGGGGTTAAGTGGTTAAGACGCTGAACTGCAGGCTGTGGAAGGTGGGTAGTTCAGCAGTTCGAGACCCGAGTGTGCCACATGACAGAGTGAGCTCCCGTCTCTTCCAGCTCCTGCCAACCTAGCAGTTCGAAAGCAAGAAATTACAACTAGATCTTCAGTGGGAAGGTAACAGCGTTCCGTGCGCCTTGGTGTTTAATCATGCCGGCCACATGGTCACGGAAACGTCTTCGGACAGCGCTGGCTCTTCAGTTTGGAAACGGAGATGAGCACTGCAACCCTAGAGTCGGACTTGACTGGCTTTTGAGCAAGGGAACCTTTATCTTTAAAAAGCCCCACAGAAATCCATGTTTTTTAGAGTTTCCAGCTCTGGGTTGAAAAATACCTGGAAATTTGGGAGGATGAAACCTGGGAAAGTTGGGGTTTGGGAAGGGGAGGGACCTCAGCAGGCTATAATGCCCTAGAGTCCACCCTCCAAAGTGGCCATTTTCTCCCAGTGAACTACTTTTTATCAGTTGGAGATAAATTGTAACAGCAAGAGATCTCCAGCCACCACCTGGAGGTTGGAAACCTAAATGTCCTTGCCATATGGTGGTGCCACAATTTTTTTTGTGATGTAGTCTGTGGCCATGGATGTGATGAGTGATTTGATGGTGAATTTGGGATAATCCCACATAGAAGCCATGCAGATCTATGAGGATCTGTGGTCTGGCTCCATGGTTGGTTTTTTTCTTCGATAAGAGGTGCCACAAAGGGGTGAGTCATTTCTGTGGTTCAGTCTGTGCCATTGCAGGATATGTGATGGTGAGCTTTTGGTGCCCCTTCTTTAAAATCACGGGGTTCCATCAAGTTCTGTGCTTTGGATCCATGTTTTTGCACCATGATGGCGCCACAAAATAATGGATCAGTGGTTTTTTGGTTCAGTCTGTGGCCATATGTGATTTGATTAGGAGTTTTGGGTGTCCTCATGCAAAAATCATTACAATCCATGTTGACTCTTGCCTCAGATCCATATTTTTTGTACACCATGGAAGTTCCACAAAGCAGTGGATGTGTTAATTTTACACTGCTTTACTTCCTATTGACCACGAGATGAGTTACCATGCAATGGTGTTTATGTTTTGCATCAATGAAAGAAATCATATGAGTTTATGAGGCACCATACCTGGTATCCATGTTTTGCATTACTGATGTGCGGCAAAGGGATCAATGTGTTTTTTATGGCTCAATCTGTAACCCTGGCTTTCACATGTAATTTGATGTTGGATTGTGGGAGGTTCTGTTAAAAAAAAACTAGAGGATCCGTCTTTTACTTTCACCCCAAAGGACTGTTGGGAGGGTAAAACAGTTATTTTGCGTTCGTTGGAGGAAACGGGGTGTGTGTGTAAAAACGTACCAAATAAATCAAGATAAGGTGCCATAAAACTTCTATTTTAGATTTGGTTTCTAGATAGCCTCCAGTCTCACCAGCCACCTCTCGTTGTAAAAAAAGTATACACTGTCCTTGTACCTTATCGCAATTTCTGCTCCTACCGCCAACGTTTCAGGTACTTATAAACGACCACGCAAGACTACAGTTCTCAACAAGGTCCACAGCAGGGGTGTACTAAAAGGAAAGACATGATTGCCCACGCCATATGCTGTCGGAAACGCCGGGGTTATACTCATAACCTGCTGAGGACACGTGGTAAAACAAAAAAAGAAGAAGCGACGGACTAGAACCCTCACGGCCTCCGTCTAGGTATCGAATGATGCAACCACAAATAAAGGTTGCGCCAATTGCAAGCTGGCATAGCGGTCGAGTTCCGCCTTCTTAGTATCCGATAGAACGAGATGAGAGCGTGCCTACACCCCCTAGTGTTCTGATTGGCTGCGTTGTTAACGCTCTGATACTTGGCCAGGCAATACCACGTTTGATCGTTTTTTTTCTTGCCGAACAAGCCACGTGGGCGGCATCAGGTTTGTGCTCAGGAGAGCATCTTGGTCCTAAGGGGAGGCTGCCGAAACAGACGGAGTGTGCAAACCAGGAAAGGTATCAGATCGAGAAAAAAAGTAGCTGAAGAAAGAGAGGCGGGTTGGGGCCTTTAGTATTCATCTGGAAAGAACGGAAGAAACAATGGGGAGCAAAATGGGGCAGGAGAAGGGTGGAAAGTACCAGATGACTGAACGGTGATGACATTAAAAACTGTGTGATAGTATCGAAATTTAACAGTGAAACTTTCTTTTCTTATCCTCTTCATCCCCCAGTTGTTGAAACCATGAGTGTGGGGTTCATCGGTGCTGGACAGCTTGCCTTCTCTCTGGCCAGGGGCTTTACTGCAGCAGGTAGGCAGGGACCAGGGTGCCCATAAGTAAGGTTTTGGTGTTAAATACTGACTGCAAAGACCACTTTCAGTGGGATTTTTGCAGATTTATTTATTTATATATTTCAGTTTATACCCCGCCCTCCCCGCGGAGATGAAAGTATATTTGTCTAAACAGGATTAAAACTTGTTCTAGTAAAGGTTTCCTTTGTTCGAGAGCCAGTCAAATCAGACCCTAGGGGGTGGTGCTCATCTCCATTTCCAAGCTGAAGAGCCAGCGCTGTCCGAAGACATTTCCGTGGTCATGTGGCTGGCATGACTAAACTAAGGCACATGGAATGCTGTTATCGTCCCACTGAAGCGGTACCTATTTGTGTATGCCTTTCTGCCTGTCAGCTAGTGTGACCCTGGAGTGTTCTGGATACCACATTAATGAGCAGAACTTGACTCTGGTGCTTGAAAGGAGCTCTTTTTGCTAGTATTCTGCAAGAGTCAGATGCAAGCCTTGGGTTAATCTTATACTTGATTTTAAAGTGTACATATGTGTGCTAGGTTGGTTTGTAATGAAATTCCAGCCATAATGGTATCCTTGATAAATCACCACCCTCTCCAGAATAACTTGTTCCAGAATGAAGTATATGCATTGTTGGCAAAATGCTAATTGCTGAGAAGCAAAAATAGGAGGTATGCATTGTGAGCGTGTGTTCATATTAACCTTCATGTGCTGAAATGGTCAGGTTGTAGTAACTACTGCAACAAGAACTTGGGAAAAGGCCCAAAAAAGGGCTTACAGGGCTGCCTTACAGTTAACATGGACCCAAGGAAAAAATGATTGCTATCTCCTCATGAGAAGATTCACAAGAAATGAAGCAATACAGCTAAACCCCAAAAGAATACACCTCTGACTACAGAAAACCCACAAACATTGCAAAATACAGTTTGTGTCTTCTCATAAAGAAGTATAAAGATTTTCTGAGATAAATGTTTATGGCATGTTTTCTAGGCATTTACTTATTGGTATGTTTTTCCTTTATAGTGATAGAACCATTTTTCAGTTGTAAAGGTGGAGGGACACCCCCCTCCCTGAATTAGCTGGGTTTCTTAAGGTGAGGGGTAACACAACCAGTGTTTCCACAAACAATCTTGTGTAAAGGATGTGCTGAGAAGAGTAAAGGATGTGCTGAGAAGAGAAAGTACAAAGCAGAGAGGTGATAATACTAGAATAATAGTTGAAAGTCCCAAACCAAAACTGAAGATTTCTTTTTTCCCCCTCCAGGGATCTTGGCTGCTCATAAGATCACAGCAAGTTCACCAGACACTGATCTCCCAACAGTGGCAGGGATGAGGGTAGGTTTTGGATCCTGTAAAATCTAAAATGCCTCTTACCCATCCCCTGGGAGGGCGGGGTAGAAATCTGATAAATAAAATAAATCCCCTAGTTATGAAATACATGTCTTGATTTATTTGCACCAGCTGTCTTTTTAATTCACTATCTCTGTTTTGGGGGCTGAAATTCCCGCTGAAGTGGGACATGGCCATTGACATGGGTAGGAGCTGTGGCTCAGTGGTACAGCATCTACTTTGCATATATAAAGTCCAAGGTTCAATCCCTGACATATCCACCTAAAAGGATGAGGTAGTAGGTGATATGAAAGATCTCCACTCGAGAATGAATGGATGTGCATAAACAAACACTCAGGGCTGCCTTATACAGAATAATACTATTGGTCTATCAAGGTCAGTAGTGCCTTCTATGACTGGCAGTGGCTCTTCGTATTCTTCAACTATGGACAGAACAAGAAAAACAGAAACTAGAGCTAAAGTATATTATATGCAAATGTGTATAACTGCAGCTCTTTTAGTGTTAAAGATGCTTTGGGAGTGGGCTATTGATCGCTTAGAATCAATGGGTTGGAGGGAGTTTGTAATATTTTGTGTCACTTTCTGTTTCCCTGCTTACTCCAAGTGGCTTTGTCCCCTGGCAGATTTCTGCAAGGGTTGTGGGGAGGGACTGCTCAGGAGGAAAAGTTTACACACGTCCTTGCCCAACCCACAGCGTATCAACAGTTAACTGACTCTTCCCAAAGCAACTTTTCAAGCTAAAAACTTCTATTGGGCTGTGTCTGTTTCTGTATACAATGTGTGGGTTGGTCCTAGTTTGTAACTTTGAGGCGGGCACTTGGAAACTAATTGATCTCATCCAGTATCTAAAGTCTTGAGTTGCTGAACTTGTGTGAGGATTTAACCTCCAGCTCTGCCTCCTGCATGTTGTGCCCATTTAATATTTAAATGGCAAAGTCCTGTGACCTTGATGGTCACTGACATGGTGTGTGTTGAGCTTGCCTGGTTTCTGCATACCAAGTAAACAGTATTGTACCCAGTTCTTGGCTGAAATCCCCTATCTAAATCCTCCCGCCTGTGCTTTTTAAACAGAGTTCAAGGAACATTTCACCGGTTGTTTTCAATTGTATATTTGTGGTTCTCCCCCTAGAAAATGGGTGTGAATTTCACCATAAGTAACAAAGAGACAGTTAAAAACAGCGATGTCCTATTTTTGGCTGTGAAACCTCCCATTATTCCATTTATTCTGGATGAAATTGGCTCGGACATAGAGGATCGGCACATCGTGGTCTCATGTGCTGCTGGTGTCACTATCAGGTCTATTGAGAAGGTGAGAATCTATAAGGCCTGCCTGACAAATCCATTCATGTTACATTGAGGGTGAATAGTGGGTAGTCAACAAACTGCCTTTGGGAGCCGAAGGAGTAAGGTGGCAGCAGTTCTATATGTTTAAACACACAAAGGGAGGGGGCTGTGTGTTCAGTTGTAGGAGCAAAAAGGATATGTGGGAGAGGAGTGCAGAATTCTTCCCCAGACCCATATCATGTCCTTTGGTGGAGCTGAACTGAGGAGAGGAATCACAGAGGGAAGGGTTCTATACTGCTCACCCTTCCATTCATCTTGCTTCAGAAATCAACCCCCATCCCTCTACCACAGCACCACCAATCACAAATCCTAAAAGTCATTTCACTAGATTCATTTATCCAGCCAGGTGGCTGGAATGCCGAAGACGTTTGCAGTAATTCTTGCATGCCAGGAATGGTTTCCTGAAAATGAAATAGTGCAGAGTCCAAGATTCAGCCTTACAGAAGCTTTCCCTAAGTCTGAAGTTGTTTGCAGTTGTGGTCTTGAAGTCAATGGAGTCTATTCTTCGTGCTGAAAGACTACCCCATTTTGAATGAGGCACCCTCAAGCCCTTTCTCCACTTCTCTGATACCGTAGATACCAGTTTTCCCCCAAGTAGAAATAGACCTAATTTAGAGAATCTATTCTGTATTTGGAAATAGCATCTCTGGACATCAGACTCTTTTCTTCTACTGGCTAAAGAAGCATATTTCCCAGTTAAGTTTAAAGGTAGAGCTCTTACATACCACTCCACAAACAATAGGATTCATTTGTTGTGGGATGGTATTGATATTAACAGCCATTCATTTACAACTTTATACTCATGGTTACTGGCTGTTCTGCCATAGTCCAGGGGGGGAACATATCTCCAGAACTGGACTAGCTGTAGATCCTTCGTGTCCCTTCATTTATACTAGTGTCTCAGAGAAAAAGCACTTCAGCTGCTGGCATCTGATCTCCAGCTCCCTGATAAAAATCAGGCTAATATTTACTAGGGCTCAGCCCACAAAGGTGTCATTGGTGAGGGGGAAGCTTTATGTGATGGGTCTGAGGATGGTTCTGCCATGTATTGGGTCTTCCCTGAAGGTGTGTTCACACAACTCATTCACATGTTGAATATTATAGAAGCTTGATATGTTTTGGCTTCCCTCTTTCCATTGCTGTTGCTTGATTATGATAATAAAGCCTCAGTGGAGACAGTGGACACAATAGTAATATCAAACAGGTTGTTGCATAATAGTTGCATTCAATAAATAAAGGCATAGTTTTATGCATCTAGCTGTTCTTGAAAAAGAGCAGTTTCTGTCAGAGCTCTCTCAGTGCCACCTACCTCACAGGGTGTTTGTTGTGGGGAGGGGAAGGGAAAGGAGTTTGTAAGCTGCTCTGAGACTCCGAGTGAAGGGCAGGGTATAAATCCAATCTCCTCTTCTTCTTAATGGGGATTCTACACTGAATAATTGTGGTGGTGGGGAATTATCTCACCTTGCATTTTTTCTGCCTTTTGAGAGCTTGCTGTGTAAGAGTTCATTTTAGATGTAAATTGTATGTAAAATGTTAATTTGTTTTTCCTACTTTTGCATCTCAAGAAACTTTCTGCCTTCTGCTCCACTCCAAAAGTAATCAGATGCATGACCAACACACCAGTGATTGTACGAGAAGGGGCCACAGTTTACGCTACAGGGACACATGCTGAAGTGGAAGATGGGAAGCTCTTAGAACAGCTGATGGCCAGCGTCGGCTACTGCACTGAGGTGGAAGAAGACCTGATTGATGCTGTCACTGGACTGAGTGGCAGTGGACCCGCTTATGTATGTGCTCTTTCTTTAAGTAAGGGGACTTACTGGTAAAAGTGCAGAAACCATACTAGCAGGGGCTAGATTGTCACAGGACTGCAGTAGTTCTGCCCTGAGGCTTCATAGAGACCCTTCCGGTCTCCAGAATGTCATCAGAGCCACTCACTTCCAGGCTGGTTTGTTCAAATCCGTAACTGGTCAACAAGTTGAATCCATTTACAGCTGGTGTTTGGGAGGCTCTGCTTTAGTTATGGCTGACCTTTGGATGGAAACAGTCTATAGGATGAAGCTGCTTATTTTCAGGCTGGTGAGCATGGTATATATGGGCAACTATTGTTGGGGAAGATGAGTTTTCTGTTCTTTAGGATGCTTCTCCTGGCTCAGCAGCAGCTTGTCCAGTTAATTAAATGAGATAGCATCTCCTTTATAGGGAACTTCTCACCTTTGGAGATTCCAGCCTTATTTCCCCATGACACTACTTCTGATTTCACAGGCATTCACAGCCCTAGATGCCCTGGCAGATGGAGGGGTGAAGATGGGTCTTCCCCGCAGGCTAGCTGTCCGACTGGGAGCTCAAGCCTTGCTGGTCAGTATCTTGTTTGTTTCTTGTTCAAGGCATGTTCATATACTGCCCCTTGGTCTGCAATATTTGGTTGAAAACATCCCTCCAGCATATTAATCTGAAATCTACATTCTTTGAAGATTATGAAAGTTTCCTGCACCCTCAGATTAGTTACCTAAATGGTCTTCTCGCTGCAGTGTCAAGAGTAGAAGGATGGCAGGAAGGGCCAGTAGGATGTATGTGGTGATTCAGACCTGTGTGATGCAGAGGAATCTTCCAGTCCTTCAAGTATCTTGTGCATTGGATGTTCTTGCCTTTTGTAGCTGGAATCGCCTTGAGTGGTTTTCATCGAAAGGCACTTACCGTAACCAGTTAAGTCAAGATGGGTAGCCGTGTTGGTCTGTCTGTAGCAGTAGAAAAGAGCAAGAGTCCTGTAGCACCTTAAAGGCGAACAAAATTTGAGGCAGGGGATGAGCTTTCGTGAGTCACTCCTCCCTTCTTTAGGTATCTGAGGAAGTGAGCAGTGACTCACGAAAGCTCATACCCTGCCACAAATGTTGTTCGTCTTTAAGGTGCTACAGGACTCTTGGTCTTAACCAGTTAAAAAACATTGAAGAGACAGGGTACAGCTGTTGTTGCAGTTTCCCATGAGCTTTTTTTTAACTCCTCTTTCCAAAACTGCAGGGAGCTGCCAAGATGCTCTTGGATTCTGAACAGCATCCTGGACAGCTGAAGGACAATGTGTGCTCGCCAGGGGGTGCTACCATCTATGCCCTGCACTTCTTGGAGAGTGGTGGTTTCCGATCGCTGCTCATCAATGCTGTGGAGGCATCTTGCATCAGAACGAGGTACACCAATATATGGAGGGTGAAGAGCAGCCCACGCGTGGCTTGGTCTTATCTGCTAACGAAGTGTTTGCTTCAATAGGGAACTGCAGTACATGGCTGACCAGGAGACTGTCTCCCCAGCTGCCATCAAGAAGACTTTAATGGATAAAGTGAAGCTAGAGTCTTCTGCTGCCAACAAAGTCAGCCTGTTCAACAAAAACAATCCTGGCAACAAGAAGTTCTGAGAAGACTCTGGGCCTCCCATGGCCATGCTTTCTTTTGTCTTTCTAGGGAATCTGTAGTTCTAGACATTTCCGGGAGGCCCTGTCCTGGATTCAGGGTTGCAGAAAAGTGGTTTTAGCTTCCAAGTGAGATTATCAGAGGCTAGTAGGGACCAGCATTTCTGCAGGTGAGGGGAGGCAACATTGCCAACACTTCCGACGGGGGTGGGTGGGGTGGCCATGTGCTTCCCGTTGTAGTAGTTATTGTAGAGTTGTTCTGCTTTTTTATGCTGCCCTTTCTCCAGGGACCTCAGGAGCAATGCATGTGGGTTAGGCCTCTTCCTGTCTCCCGTTTGTTTTCACAACAAACATGTGAGGTAAGGTAAAGAAGCAATTGCTGGGCAGGTCACCTCAGAAACTTCATGGCTAAACAGGGACTTAAATCTAGATCTCCTGGCCCCAAACTGATACTCTTATCTTTTGCACCATGCTCTGTTAGGCTGGTGGGCAAAAACTAGTATTCTTAATTTAAGGAATCAGACTGGAACCCGAGCTGAGACCGGGAAGGGCTGGTTGATGCTTGTTGCCTGTGGCCTATCTCATTCTCATCACAGCAGGGCTGCTGGCCAGTACGTATGTCATTCTGGAGCCTTGTTTATAATCTTTATTGTTCGCTACACACCTTTGCTATGCCTCACTTCATCATTTAATATCTGGAATCCAGCTGCACAGTGCCTACTATGCTTCTCACAACAGTACAGGAAGAGTTTGCAGTGTTGCTCCATCTGCCCCTCTCCATCTCCCTACCTTCTGAATCTTGGTGAGGTGGGGAAGCTCTTGTATTAGAAGTGGGTGTCCTCTGAGATTACATGACAAGAGTTGGCAGAAGTACAGCTCCAGTCTCTCACTCTAAGGCTGGCTAGGGAGTGATCCATTTTTAAATTGTTCCAGTTCATGCCGATAAGGGTTGAATAACTGGTTCAGCACACCTGTGGAACTTATTCAGTTTGGTTTGCAGGGGAGTAAAAACAATGAATAGAATAGCAGTGAGTTACAAGTGGTGATGGAGCAAATTTAATGGGTCAACTGTTAACTATAACCAGTGAGCAATGTTCCCTCTAAGCTGTGGAGTCTTGTGAGCAAAAATTCTACCTTGTGAGCTACTGACATTAAAGTTGTGGGCGAGGGATTTGGCTACTGCATAAATTAGTATGGAGAGAAAAATGTGTCTGCTTTAGGCATGTGTGGCTACTGTCGCTCTGGGAAGCTTTATGTGGAATCTCTCAGGTTCAGTCTTTCTAGACTATTCATGTTGCAGTCTGTAATTTATTTCAAGGTGTTTAGAGGCTGAATGGTGAAACTTTTTTCTTTCACCTCCCCAAGGAGAAATCCTGCATTTCAGGACCTTGCCTCTCCCACCTCCCTGTACGCAACTACTGAAGAGTGCATCTGGTGGGTGAGGTAGCAGGGAGGGGAGGCAATGCAAGGGTCCAGAATGTAGAAGGCTGCTGTCATCTGTGATGGAGTAGTGCCTGTGCAACAGAAGTAGGATAGGAGGCTAGACAGAGACCTGGTTGCATTGACCACGATAGCTTTGACTTCAAGGTACATTAACCACCAAAGATATTCAGAACATAACCCAGGTTGTCTGAGGTCACTAACGGAAGCTAACTGCAAGGTCACTTTTGGGTTGTGATAAACAGCTTGGGAACACAGGGTTGGATCCAAATAGCACTTTCACTTAATCTTACCCAATGCTCCTCCTTGCTACATCCCCCTTCCTTACCTGGCTTTCGTTCATGCAAGTCCTGTGATCCACAGCACAGATGTTTTGGGTGGTCAGAGAGGACCCCTCCTGCTCTGCTCACTAGCAGAAAAGCTGGTTGGATCTAACCCTCAGTATGTTGAGCTTTACTGTAGGGCAGTTTCTAGGACACTTGCTGTATTTCCTAGTTTTATTCTGTGTCTGTGTAAGACATTCCTCTTTGGAGAATAAATTCTACAGTCTAAGACTGGTCTATGTTGTATTTCTTGCCATTGGCAGGTTTTTTTGGGGGGTGGGGTTAGACAATAAGACTCCTCTTGCATACATACGGAAATTCAGTGACTTGTCTACAGTACAGGTTAGGGTTGACTTCAGGTTCATTACTGAAGATGACCAATAGATAGGTCTGATTTGTATAGCTTGAGGAAACCACATTCACAGCACAGTGATACTTTTTAAAAAAACATGGATGCTAACCAGTAGCTGCTGTAAACAATGCCATTTTCATGGACAATGTGTCCAGCCAGAGTCATTATATTTAGAGATGTATTCATATCTAAAGGACATCAGTACCGATGAGCCAGCTACAGTCTTTAGCTTGGCATCTCTGAGGTGTTTTGTCATTAAAGGTTACCTAAAAAGGTAAAGGTTCCCGTGCTCGAAAGCCAGTCGAATCTGACTCTAGGGTTGCGGTGCTCATCTCCGTTTCAAAGCCTGTCCGAAGACATTTCCGTGGTCATGTGGCCGGCATGACTAAACACCAAGGCGCACGGAATGCTGTTACCTTCCCACCGAAGTGGTACCTATTTATCTACTTGCAATTTCTTGCTTTCGAACTGCTAGGTTTTCTGTGGTTTCTCCTACTTTATGGGATGGGCTTTGGGGGGGGGGGGGACAGGGACAGTGTCCTTGGAACATTTTAGGAGGCTCTGTAAGGCTATTTTATTTACCAGAGTTTTTAATAGAGAGTAAGTTGCAGGCATTTTATTTATTGATGGTGGGAAATTGGTGGTTCATTTGTAACTTTTTAATTATGTA
This sequence comes from Gekko japonicus, assembly GCF_001447785.1. Lineage (NCBI taxonomy): Eukaryota > Metazoa > Chordata > Lepidosauria > Squamata > Gekkonidae > Gekko > Gekko japonicus. The sequence goes on along the minus strand of NW_015172015.1, from coordinate 170,866 downwards.
TTGCAAGTCACCTTAAGCCATGCAGCATGATAGAATATAAATGTTTAAATAAAATAAATGTACTTTTCCATTCTTCCTGATCGGAGCATCTGTGAAACAAATAATTTTGCTATTCCCCATTCACTAGAGCTTGGTCCAATCACAGATACCACCTTACTGTTTGGTGGTAGTGGTTAAGATCCAGTTTGGTGTAGTGGTTAAGTGCACGGACTCTAATCTGGGAGAACCGGGTTTGATTCCCCACTACTCTACTCGCATCTGCTGGATGACCTTGGGCAAGCCATAGTTCTGTCAGAGGTGTTCTTGAAGAAGAGCACTTTCTATCAGAGCTCTCTCAGCCCCACCTACCTCACAGGGTGTCTGTTGTGGGGAGGGGAAGGGAAAGGAGTTTGTAAGCTGCACTGTGACTCCCTTGGGTAGTGAAGGGCGGGGTATAAATCCAATCTCTTCTTCTACTGTAGAATTCTTAAAATAAAATTGCATGGAGGACTGAGAAGTTAGAGTAACTCAACTTATATCTGATCATGTGTTCAAAACTATAAATCCCTGCATCTCCCGCTGAAATCAGTGGGGTTATGCATATCAAACTCTGTGTTGGATCGTGGCCTGTGTTTTTAAATATCTGTTGTCTTTATTAGCACTGCAATCATTTTTGGTGTATTTCATATTCATGTAAAGTTGGTTGTCATTGCAGAAATGTTTTAAAAAGAGTTTTTGAACAGTTTACTATTTGTCTAAAATATCCATATGTCATCTTTCTCCTGAACCAGGAGTCAAACCAGTTTACAAAACTTAAAAAGATCCAAGGAGTCTTTAATAGCTGAGCTAATAGTCCAGTAGTTTTTAATAGTTTATAGCTCAATAAACTGTTAGTCTAGTGTAGCATAACAAAACAGAGGACCACCAGCCATTTAAAGATTGGCAACATCTATTCCAGCATACGTTTTTGTGAGTCAGAGATCACATCTTCAGATGTAATGGAAAGGAAGAAAATTCTCTCTATATGTACACACATTTATTTCCATTGCATCTGAAGAAATGAGCTGTGACTCATGAAAGCGCATGCTGGCATAAATATTGTTAATCTTTAAGGTGCCACTGGACTTCTGTTTTGTCTTTTCTATAGGGCATGGCTCCCCAACCTTTTTCAACCCGTGGGCAACTTTGGCTGCTGTGTGAGGTGGAGCCAACCACTGTCAGGGTATAAGGTCGCGCATAACTAATAGTAATTCTCCAACATTTCAGGCAGTTCTTTTAAATGCCTTTTAAAATATATTGTATAAAATACTTTTCTTGCATACACAGTTTACCTTCAGTCAAACAGTAAAGACAGTTGTGTTGTGGTGACGGCTGCTGCCAAAGCAACTTTTAAATATCCGCACTGAAATCAGATCGCCAATGGCCGCTCAGAACCCCTGCTGGGCAAAAGCCTCATCTGTCCCGGCCCACTTTCTGAAACACTTGGCACCCAGAAAGGTGTCTGGGTGTCAGGGGTCCACAGGCACCATATTCGGGACCACTGCTATAGGCCAAAATGCGTTTCCAATATAATAACAGCCATCAAAGAAAAGAAAGGTTTCAGCTCCTCTCATCTATATATCTAATAGCCAAGGTGCCACCCCCCCCCCCACGTGCGGATATCTAAATCCACACCTGGGGAGCAGGGAAATTTTCCTGCACATTTGGGGCAATCCCCAGATGTGCAGAAAAATCTAAAAACTGTAAAAAAACTATAGGGGGCATACTTAAATCCCCCCCAAAAGTAAAAGAGTGTTCCCTGCGCATGCGCAGGGAATACACTTACCCCTATTGTTGGCAGTGGCGACAGCGGGCAGCTCAGAGCATGCAGCAGCCAGTGGTGTGGGTGGGGGGGCAGGGGCTCAGACTAAGGGTATATGAAAAGGGGACTGTGGGATGGGTGAATGTCCACTGACACCCTTGCTCTTGCTCAAGGTCAGTCCATGACCTTTTCTGCAGCCTTTTCTCTCTGTCTTTCTTTCGAGCAACCAGAGTAATTGTTCTCTGTGCAATATAGAGAGCCAGCTTTATTTCTGCTATTGCTATTGATGGGGTGGGTCCTGGTGGTAACCTGTCAGAATTCTACAGAATGCAGTTGACCAATTGTTTGGTAAAATCACGTGATGAGGCCTGTGTTATGGGGCTTTTCCTAAAGAATCCCTTAAACATCTTTTTAAACACCCCTGTGTTTTCACATTGTGTCCTTTTTTAACCAGTGTTCAACTCTGTCCTTTATTACATCTACGCAGTTTATGAAGCCTTTGCCCCATCCCCATGGTTGGATATTTACCTGTTTAAAGATAGGAGGTACAACCATTTTCTGTTAAGTCATATATTAAGACAATATATGCTATTCAGCCATGAAGCAGAAATTCATAATAAACAATTGCACAGTCTAGGTTAATCAGCAGGTAAAGTTATTTGGTCAAATTAGTAGATAGTTTGACAATGAAATGGGCAAAACAGTACCGTCCCAAGCAGGGAGTTATATCCTTCTAAGTCTGCTAGAGTCAGTGGATTTAGGAGGATGTAGTGGCTATAAGAATCTTGTAGAAATCAGTAACTGCATACTGAAAGTTCACTTCTGAGTGCAATGTTAATTTCTCATTTCTCATTTCACAAAGATACGTTTCCAACTATGAAGTAGGAAAGGTTGAGATAGTGGAAGACAGATTTTCTTGAATTTTCAATGATTGTATTAATCATTAAAAATTATGAAAAGTGTCTGATTCTGAGAGAACAGGAAGAGGGAACAAAATGGTCAGTGTGGCATATAGCCAATACTGGATCAGTAACAGAAAATGAGTAATAAGAATAGAATTGAGCAATATTGAAAAGGGAGTGGCATCTGCTTTTCCATGGCAAAAGAAAAATGTACTATTGAACATACTTCAGTGTAGTAATGATGTATAATAGAATAATACAAGAAGAATGAAAATCCCACACATAGGAGCTGTCCAGCAAAAAACCCACCAGCGTTGTTGCTTACTTGCTCACAGCATCCCTAAAGTACTGAGCTGAGCGAGTGGTTACAGCCTCTTTGTCTGTCTGTGGCTCAGGCTATGGTGTAAGTCGGCTAGAGAGACAGTGGCGGTGCACCCGGGACAAAGCGACAAGAACAGCTTGTAGGACGTTAATGAGATCCTATGAGATGGCAGTCAAAGCCGCGAAGGGAGAGTACTGTGCAGTCACGATTGCATCTGTGAGCTCACGCCCAGCCCAATTATTTAGAATGATTTGGTCTATGACTGCCCTGCCACAAGGCAGACCAAATGTTAGGGAACTGGACATTAGCTGTGAGGCTTTTGTGAGCTACTTCGCAGATAAAGTCTTGTTGCTCCGCCGTGACCTCCCTGTCACAATTGAGACTGTGAGTGAACTCGAGGATCCATGCACATCTTCTAAGGTTATGGATTATTTCAGTCTGCTCAGCCTAGAGGAAGTTGACAAATTGCTCTCAACTGTACACCCTACCACATGCAGCCTTGACCTGTGCCCACCGTGGCTAATTAAAGCTGATCGCAATGGGTTTCGAGGTGCCCTAAGGGAGATCATCAACAAGTCCCTCTCTGAGGGACTGTTCCCTAGGGCACTCAAGGAAGCAGTGGTTCATTCTCTTGAAAAAACCATCCTTAGATCTGGCCAAATTGGCAAATTACCGGCCGGTTTCCAATTTGCCCTGTTTGGGCAAAATAATTGAGAGGGCTGTGGCAACTCAGTTGCAGAGCTTTTTGGATGACACTTTCACATTAGATCCCTTCCAGTCTGACTTTTGCCCAGGCTACAGGACAGATGGCATTGGTCGCCCTCACAGACAACCTTTAGAGGCATCTCGATCGGGGCGGATCAGCAGTGCTGTTGTTGTTAGACCTGTCGGCAGCGTTCAGTGTGGTCAACCATCTGTTACTGATCCACCGCCTCGCCGATACTGGAGTCCAGGGGTCTGCTTTGCAATGGCTTGCCTCCTTCCTTCAAGGTCAGGGACAAAGGGTGGCACTAGGGGAACAGCTATCCTGAAGACACCCACTGATCTGTCGAGTGCCCCAAGGGGCAGTGCTTTCCCTTATGCTATTTAACATGTATATGTGCCCCCTTGCCCAGAGGCACGGGCTGGGATGTCACCAGTATGCTGATGACTCCCAGCTCTATCTGCTGTTGGGTGGCCAGTCCAACTCTAAACTGGAAGATCTGGACCGGGCGTTATAAGCCATGGCTGGATGGCTTAGACTCAGCTGACTGAAATTGAATCCAATGCACGTCCAGTTTTGGTGGTCGCCATGGCGGTCGCCTCTCCCAATCCTCTGGAGAGGACTGCCAAAGCCCACGGTAAGGAGGGGGCACGAGTGTCTGCGCCACCCCTGGAACCTCTGTAGGAGGTTCCTAGCCATGGGGCGCAAGAAAGCTCTTCCTCTGGCTATCCTGCCGGTGAAGGGGGGCTTTTCCAATGTCCCGAAGGTCCTGCCACGGAGCGTCCTGAATGGGAAGTAGAAGCGCACACCAGAGCAAGCGTCTGGTGGCTGAGCGATTTGCAAAGTAAAGCGGATCCAGCATTGAAATGTGAGTTGGAGTTTAAGCAAGAAGCACCAAAAACTAAGCGGAAACTCACCCTTTAAAAGTAAGGGGGGGGACTCTCCCCCCTTAAGAAAAGAAATTAAGCGAACTTTGCAGTTTAAGTAAAAAGGGTGGGTGGAACATTGAAGCAAGAGAGACTGAAAATAAAAGCAGTTAAGAACTTACTAAGCTGCGTCAGGAGAATCAGAGACTGTGATAACTTTGAGAAATTGTAAACAATCTCAAACATGGCGCCCACAAGAAAGGACGAGAAACACAAACAAGTTAAAACAAAGCTTCTTGCCGGAACTGCTGGCCCAGCGAGTCCTGCCCCTAGACAGGACACGACTACGGAGCTACAAAAGATGCTGACAGAAGCATTGCGACCCCTGCTGGAACAAGTAACAGCTTTGCACAGCAAATTTGAGGCATGGCAATTGCAATTGACTGAAATAGCCAAAAAAACAGATAAAACTGAACAAGAGGTAAAAGAAGTAGATACCAACACTAAAAAGCTCCAAAAACAACTGCAGGTGATGGAAAAAAAGAGATTGATGGAGGAGTCTCAACTTTTACAGCTACAAATGGAGAGAGCAAGCTATGTCTTAAGATTTCAAGGGGTTCCTGAAAAAAAATCTGAGAATCTGAAACAGACTATGTGTGATGCATTAGGACCTATGGCAGATATAAAAACGGACATTTTACAAAGCGAAATAGATATGATCTATAGATCATATCCAGAATTTACAAGGAAGAACATGACAGACACTGACCTTCTCTCTACTAATCCTGTTTACTCCTCTTGGCTTTTCTTTTGGGTACTTACTGTAATAAATACAGGGCTCCTACTTGCCAAAATGCAGGCTCTACTCAAGCACTCATAATAACTACACCAGCAGAAATAGCACAATAATCAATATATCTTACTTTGTCTATTGGTCTATATTTAAAAGTTAGAATGATTCTGCTCTGATGTACAATGAATTTTGATGCAATTTGATCCTTATCGCTTGTTATTGCTTTATGTTTCAAATATTATTGTAAATGTTTATTCAAATAAAGCATTTAATTTTTTTTAAAAAAGAATAATCTGCTTGGGGAAGTGATTGATTATAAGATTCTCTAGACAACAAGTGAGAGATCAAATTCTCAAAGTGACAAATGGATCTACCTTGAAGATCAAAGACAAAGAAATAAAAGTAATAAGACATTCCATTTGAAATAAGAAGAGGAGGAAGTACAGATACTTGGTGACATTCTTAAAAAAGAAAAAAATCCCCTACAGATGGCTGGTACCCGAAGGAACAATCTTTAAATTTATGAATGGGAAAGAAAAAATTGACTCTGTTGAAAAGGCACGAGAATTTCTGTCTACATAGTCATCCATCAGGAGAGGTTGAAGCAGAGAAAGAAGGCAGCACCAAAGGCAGCGAAGAAGGAGAAGCAGCAACATCAGACAAGGATTCAGACTCTAAATTAGGGGGAGCTGCCCTGAAGACAAGCTATCGTTTGAGAAAGCCAAAATAAGATGTTATCATACACTGAATGCTCTTAAAATGTATTGTTATGAGTCTTATATTGCTCTTATTTAGAAGTCAGGTGTTTAAAATCAAATTATTAGCATAAAATGATTGTTAGATGACCACATTCAATGAAATTGAATTGAATTATGTGTTGTATGCTAAAATTGTTAAGCAGTTTGTATGATCACCATCTCTTGGGATTTTAGTGGGTTTTCTTTACTTTCGCCTATAGTATGTAGTTCCCCGCCCTGATTTTCATTGTAGTTTTATAGTTTGTAGTTTTTAAAAAATGAAAATTAAAAAAAATCCCCTACGGGGGGCTAAAAAAAAGAAAAAGAAAAGAAATTGAATCCAATGAAGACGGAGGTCCTGTGCCTGAGCCGAGGCAGTCGAGGGTTATGGATCCCACTCCCAACCTTTGATGGGGCTCCCTTGGTGCCAGCGCTGGAGGTTAAGAGCTTGGAAGTGCTCTTGGATGCCTCCTTAACAATAGAGGCCCAGGTAGCAACAACTGCCAGATCAGCCTTTTACCACCTGTGGCTTATTTGGCAGTTGGCTCCCTTCCTCAAATGCAGTGACTTGGCAACAGTGATCCATGCGATGGTCACCTCGAGATTAGACTACTGTTATGCTCTCTATATGGGGCTGCCCTCGTCCCAAATCTGAAAGCTACAGCTAGTGCAAAATGCTGCAGCCAGGCTTCTGATGGGCCTCCCCATGCGGGAGCACATCCAGCTGGTGCTGAAAGCACTGCACTGGCTGCCGATAGCATACTGAATTTGCTTCAAGGTGCTGGTTCTTACCTTTAAAGCCTTTTATGGTCAGGGGCCTATATACCTGAGGGACTGCCTTTCCCCATATGTTCCTCAGAGAGCACTGAGTTCAGGGTCGCAAAATCAACTGGCCCTCCTGGGTCCCAAAGATGCCAGGCTCACTACAACCAAGGTCAGGGCCATCTCTGTGGCGCCTCACTGGTGGAATGAGCTCCCAGAAAACATCAGGGCCCTATGGGACCTTTTAGAGTTCCGCAGAGCCTGCAATATGGAACTCTTCCACCAGCCCTTCAGTCAAGGAGTCGCGTCTAACAACTGAACTGGGATAAGGCCCTATTCCCTGGACTACCATCAGCAGCCTCTGCTGCTGCATAAGTAGATCAACGTAGACCAGATCTCATTTGAATATACTAACAGGATTGTTTCCGCCATCTCGAAGTAATACCATTATTATCAGTTTTGCTGTTGCCACTAGCACTTTATGATAGCTTGGATTTTTATTACTGTTTTAGAATTGTTATTTTATCTGTTCAATTTTTATGTAAGCCACCCTGAGCCCGCTCTGGCGGGGAGGGTGGGGTATAAATTGAATAAATGAAATATGTGCACTGGACCCACAGTGTGCGTGATCACAGAATGAATATAGTGTGAGAGCAAATGTCCCAGCTAAACATGAAAAATAAGTAAATCACCTACCTCCATGATCAAGGGAGTCACGGCTGCAGCCAGCCTTCTCGAGAATGTACAACGTAGGACTATCAGCTCCTGAGCAAAGGTCAGGGGTTCTTTTCCTGGAAAAAAGGACAAAGTATGCTTTCCCAGTCATCTTATCTTACTTGGAAGAGCTGTTCAGTGGTATGCTGCAAGGAAAGCTGTTACTAGGCAGTTAATTCAAGCAGTTTCTTCATGAAAGTGTAGATTTGCCGAACTGATATTTTCTCTGGAAGATAATGATTGCACCTATCCATAATGGGCACAAGGGCAGAATGAATCTGGTGCATTTTCATTTCACACAACATTACTGCTTTCATGATTGCCCCCTAGAAAAGAGAGCACGTAGGGGCTTGGTTGCCCCAATTTCCCTTTGCACATACACATAAAACTCTATTCCTCCATTTCTTTTTACAGTGTTTTCAGACTGTAATCTTTGTGGAGCAGAGCATTTGTGTTTAAGCAATACATTTGCTAGGCTTGGAGTTGCCACTTTGTCCTATAAGTACTTTTCCACTTCAAAAACAATGGCATTACATTTCATGTCTGCTTGCTTCAATCGCAACAATTCCCTATAATTTAACTTCAAAAACTTTCACACACACATGTGCAACATGACATAGCACTTCCACGTCTGCTTTTAATTGAGTGCTGTTGAAATGGTCCAGAGAGAGAGAGATGGAAGCATTACATCAGAACTGGGCACACTGATTTGGTTATAGAGCTCCATGTGTATATTTTTGTTATGGCTCATATCTAAAACATTTAACAAATCTTGTGCATGAGGACTAAGGCTATGTACCATCAGTTAAGGAAGTTCTAACTGATGGATAGTCTACCTTTTAACATCTAATTAATCATATTAAAAGACCTAAAATTAGTACAAGTAACATCTTGAGATACTGAAAGAAGTCTAAGATAATGTATACTTAAATAAACATAAATAAAACATACCAGACAGATACTGTTGGAAGAAAATCCATTTTAATATTTTCTTTTCCACTCCCTGTTAAAGTAACACTGCAGATTAAAAAACCTTAAACATTAAAAAATATGCTTTTGATGCACAACATTTGCTGATTAAGAAACTGTGCCATCCTAAGCAGGTTGCAGTTGTGTGATGAGTGCATGTTTATTGGGGTCAGACTGTATGATTTGACTTTTCTAAAAAAACAGAAAGCAGCTACAGAGAGCTAAAAACAGGCATGGAAGAGCCATATTACTCCCCCCCCCCCCCCCCCGGGGGGGGGCAACTTTGGGGAAAGGTTTAATTTATAGCAGAAAAACTGCTGGAAGGGACAGAACATCTCCAGATCCACCTCTGTTAAAAGGTATAGCTTCCAGAGACTATTTTAATTGAGGAAACAGTTCATAATGTTGAGTGTAACATGTTATTTGGCCCTGAGAAGTAAGCTCACTTTCAAGTAAACACACAAAATGGGGCTGTGCAGATTTTGCTGATTAATTACAGTTCATGGCCTATATATAAAAACACAAGAATTGTCTTGGACTAAAAACCATTTAGGTCACCATTCTGCATTTAGCAGTCGCCATTTGGATGACTTTGGGAAATTCACAAAAAGGGCATGATAGCTATTCTCTCTTTATTCTTACCACCTGCAATTTTATTGTAATGTGTTAAACGGTTTTGAGGTTGTGAAGTTTGTTTCCAATTGGCTGGACTGTTTAATGTCATGTTGTTGTTCAGTTGCACAGTCGAGTCCGACTCTTTGCGACCCCATGGACCAGATCACGCCAGGCCTTCCAGTCTTCCGCCGTCCTCTGAAGTTTGCTCTATTTCATGTTCGTTGCATCTATGACACTGTCTAACCATCTCATCCTTTGCCGTCCCCGTCTTCTTTGACCTTCAATCTTTCCCAGCATCAGGGTCTTCTCCAGTGAGTGCTCCCTTCTCATTTGGTGGCCAAAGTATTTGAGCTTCAGTTTCATTATCTGGCCTTCCAGGGAACAGTCAGGGTTGATTTCTTTGAGGATTGACTGATTTGTTCTTCTTGCAGTCCAAGGGACTCTCAAGAGTCTCCTCCAGCACCATAGTTCAAAAGAATCTATTCTTCGGCGCTCGGCCTTCCTTATAGTCCAACTCTCACAGCCATACATGACTACTGGGAATACCATTGCTTTGACCATGCGGACTTTTGTTGGCAGGGTGATGTCTCTACTTTTTATCATGCTGTTTAGGTTCGCCATCGCTTTCCTCCCAAGGAGCAGGCGTCTTTTAATTTCATGACTGCTGTCACAGTCTGCGGTGATCTGGGATCCCAGGAACGTGAAGTCTGTCACCACTTCCACGACTTCCCCTACTATTTGCCAAGGAGTGATGGGGCCGGATGCCATGATCTTAGTTTTTTTGATGTTGAGCTTCAAGCCCACTTTTGCGCTCTCCTCTTTTACTCTGAGCAAGAGGCTCTTTAGATCCTCTTCACTTTCAGCCATTAGAGTGGTATCATCTGCATATCTGAGGTTGTTGATCTTTTCCCCAGCAATCTTAATTCCCGCTTGTGATTCATCCAGGCCAGCATTTCGCATGATGTACTCTGCATATATATTAAATAAGCAAGGTGACAGTATACATCCTTGTCGTACTCCTTTTCCTATGCTGAACCAATCAGTTGTTCCGTATCCGGTTCTAACTGTCGCTTCTTGGCCCTTATACAGGTTTCTCAAGAGACATGTGAGGTGGTCTGGTACTCCCATCTCTTTAAGGACCTGCCATAGTTTGTTGTGATCCACACAGTCAAAGGCTTTAGCATAGTCAATGAAGCAGAAGTAGATATTTTTCTGGTACTCTCTTGCTTTCTCCATAATCCAGCGAATGTTGGCAATATGATCTCTCGTTCCTCTACCTCTTCGAAACCCAGCTTGTACTTCTGGTAGTTCTCTATCCACGTACTGTTGAAGCCTAGCTTGTAGGATCTTGAGCATGACCTTGCTAGCGTGTGATATGAGTGCAATTGTGCGATAGTTTGAACATTCCTTGGCATTGCCCTTCTTTGGGATTGGAATGTATACTGATCTTTTCCAATCCTGTGGCCACTGTTGCGTTTTCCAAATTTGCTGGCAAATGGAGTGCAGAACTTTAACAGCATCCTCTTCTAAGACTTTGAATAGCTCAGCTGGGATACCATCACCTCCACTAGCTTTGTTGTTAGCAATGCTTTCTAAGGCCCATTTAACTTCACATTCCAGGATGTCTGGCTCGAGGTCAGTGATTATACCGTCGTGGTTGTCAAGGACATCGAGGTCTTTCTTGTATAGTTCTTCTGTGTATTCTTGCCATCTTTTCCTAATCTCTTCTGCTTCTGTTAGGTCCCTACCGTTTTTGTCCTTTATCATGGCCAGCTTTGCATGGAACGCTCCCTTGATTTCTCCAATTTTCTTGAAGAGATCTCTAGTCCTTCCCATTCTATTGTTTTCTTCTATTACTTTGCACTGTTCATTCAGGAAGGCCTCCTTATCTCTCCTTGCTGTTCTCTGGAAATCTGCGTTCAGTTGGGTAAATCTTTCCTTTTCGCCTTTGCCTTTCGCTTTCCTTCTTTCCTCTGCTATTTGTAAAGCCTCATCAGAAAGCCACTTTGCTTTCTTACATTTCTTTTTCTTTGGGATGGTGGTGATTGCTGCCTCCTGTACGATGTCACGAACCTCTGTCCATAGTTCTTCAGGCACTCTATCTATCAAATCCAGACCCTTGAATCTATTCTTCACCTCTACTGTATATTCATCAGGGATGCGATCTAGGTCAAACCTGAATGGCCTCGTGGTTTTCCCAATTTTCTTCAGTTTAAGTCTGAATTTTGCAATGAGTAGCTCATGATCTGAACCACAGTCAGCTCCAGGTCTTGTTTTTACTGACTGGATAGAGCTTCTCCATCTTTGACTGCAAATTATATAGTCAATCTGATTTCGGTGTTGCCCATCTGGTGATGTCCATGTGTAGAGTCGCCTCTTAGGTTGTTGGAAAAGGGTGTTCGCTATGACCAGTGTGTTCTCTTGACAAAACTCTGTTAACCTTTGCCCTGCTTCATTTTGCTTTCCAAGGCCAAACTTGTCTGTTATTCCAGTTACCTTTTGACTTCCTACTTTAGCATTCCAGTCCCCTATGATGATGAGGACATCATTTTTTGGTGTTAGTTCTATGAGGTGTTGTAGGTCTTCATAGAACCGGTCCACTTCAGCCTCTTCTGCATCAGTGGTTGGGGCATAGACTTGGATTACTGTGTTGTCGAATGGTTTGCCTTGGAATCGGACCGAAATCATTCTGTCATTTTTGAGATTGTATCCCAGTACTGACTTTTGCACTCTCTTGTTGACTATAAAGGCCACACCATTTTTTCTACGAGATTCCTGGCCACAGTAGTAGATATAATGGTCTTCTGAGTTAAATTCGCCCATTCCTGTCCACTTTAGTCCACTGATTCCTAATATATCGATGTTCAGTCTTGCCATCTCATTTTTGACCACGTCAAGTTTACCTTGATTCATAGATCTTACATTCCAGGTTCCTATGCAGTATTGTTTTTTGCAGCATCGGACTTTCCTTTCACCTTCAGACACGTCCACAGCTGAGTGTCCTTTCGGCTTTGGCCCAGGCGCTTCACTCTTTCTGGGGTTATTTGTACTTGCCCTCTGCTCTTCCTCAGTAGCATATTGGACACCTTCCGACCTGAGGGGCTCATCTTCCGGCGTCATATCTTTTAGCCTTTTGATACTGTCCATGGGGTTTTCTTGGCAAAGATACTGGAGTGGGTTGCCATTTCCTTCTCCAGGGGATCACGCTTGGTCTGAGTTCTCTGCTGTGGCCTGTCCGTCTTGGGTGGCCCTCCACGGCATAGCCCACAGCCTCATCGAACCACGCAAGCCCCCTCGCCATGACAACGCAGTGATCCATGAGGGGGTTAATGTCATGGCATGAGCACAATTATTTTAACTCTTCAGGGAGGGTGAATGTGTCAACAAAATACCAATACTGTTATATAAGCACCACAACCTCCTTCAGAACCACAGGCACTCACTATGCTTTCCACACTTTAGTACAACATGAATCCCACAATGAAGCACCCCCACTGCAAAATAACATACCACATATAGACTGAAGGTACTAGGGAAACTGAAAATTCTGCTTATGCCCTGCAGTTGTGGGGGGAGGAAATTATTCAGAATACATACAACTGTTATCCAGTCTTCCATTCCCCGAGCAATTACTTTGAAAAAAAGACCTACACCTCAGAGAACTCATGGTGTAGTGCCCAGTTATACAAAGAATTAAATGGCAATTGCTCCCAATCTGTCTTTGTCATGTAGTCAGTCAGAGGTATGTTCCAGAAACTATGGCAGGCTCCTAACTACATAGTTAGCTGAAATAGTATTAATTTGGTTCAGACAATTTTCAGCCATTCTAACCCTGAAAAAATAGGGTTTCACTGGTGTCATCAGCCAAAAGTGAATATCTGTAAACAGCTATCAAAATCAGCTGAACTATGCAGGGAGACTCTTTACACAAACAAGCTCCCTGGTTCAGCAGTAACTGTACCTCCAAGGAAGTGTTTGAAGCACATTCACACCAATGACTTCCCTGCTAAAACCAAGTTTTCATGCCTGGTTATGGCTTATACAGCTTATGACACTGGGGGGTGGGGGTGGGATGTGTTTGAATTCCAGAGAAAGAAAGGGGGCCTGGGGCCTGTTTCTCCTAATCCTTTGCCACAGTTGTTTCTGCAGTGCTTCTTTGGGCTGGGAGCATGCTGCAGCATTCTTGTCCCAGGCACCTAAGCCAGAAACAGCTGTGAGCGCTGCTTCCCTGCATCAGCATTTTCAGCCCAGACCTCGCTGCTCCCTGCAATTTCCACAGTTTTGAGAAAGTGTAGACACAGCAAAGACAGAACAGAAGTGTGCGGAGGGGAAGAATTCCTAAGGGGGAAGGGGGACTGCATTAAAAACATGTTCTGAAGTATGGGTCTGGCTGGCTGCTCAGGAAGATGAAAGAAGGCGAGAAATCCTAAAGCTCATCATCCTCTGCTCCTCAAGCCCTGTAAGCCTCCCATGTACTATATAAGCAGTCTAATTAGCCTGTGCAATTTGTTGGACAGCTAGCAGGTTCCAAGTGACAGCTGCAGTAGACAATGGATTTCTAGTTTTAACACTGAGAAGCCAACAGCCATCAGGGCTTTTGTTCCCTGAGTACCCCTGTTAATTCTGAGCTGTCGATAAATGGCACATATTACCTCTAGAGAAAACTGGTCCTAATCTAGTCCAGGCAATTCGGAACTTGCTAGAAATCCAACCCATGGCTCATTATAGGTCACTGAGTCTGGGAGTATTTTGAGATGTGGGTCTCTGCCAAGAATCAAGGATTTGTCTGTCAAGGATCTGGGTCAGGAAGGGGGAAAATCCCTTTGACAGTCCAAGGATGCACTGAAAGGCAGTAAGGGCCTTTCTGCACAGTCATCTTCCAGTTCCAAGCTGCCGCCACCACCTCCTATTATTATTATTATTGTAGTTGTAGTAGTCCCCCACGAATTTTACGCCGATGGCAGCAGGGAGACTGGAACTAGAGGGCTCTGTTAACTGGGGCTAGTTGCACAACTGCTGGGTGAATAATCTTTGTTTTTAAGGCCAGTGCTGCCTTAAAAGAGCAATGGGCAGAATGGTTTGGAAGACTTCCTAGTAAGTAGGGGCCTCGTCAGGGTACAGTGCCATGAAGACCACCCTTCAAAGCAGCCATTTTCTCCAAGGGAACTGATCTCTGTCATTTGGGAATCAGCTGTAATCCCAGGAAGTCTGCAGCCCCCGCCTGGAGTTTGGCAACCCTATGCCCAGTGCTGCCAGGGGAAGGACATATAGGTCGTGGTGCACACAGCAGAGGTGCTTCTGGTGGCCATGGCACTGCCAGCTGCACACACTGCTCAGCACCATTAGGGAAAGGGCATGGCAACTGTGACCATAGGCAGTGGGGAAGCCTGCAAGTGGGTGGGGGGAGAGGACATAGGCATGTGGGGCTTGGTAGGAGGTATAGAGGAGCCCTGAGAACTGTGCCCATCCCCAGTCTGGAATCAGCCCTGCATCCATCTCCCCACACAAAGGTGCTTAGCTGTTTCCTCTCAAAGCGTTTCTTCAGAGTGGCAGAATAGGAGTACCGGAAAAGTCGCTTCCTTGGCTCCTTGTTTACTCAGTAACTTCTGCCTTGGAATTAGTTCGATGGGTCGGGGGTGGATTCACTTGCTCCTGAAATCGTGTTTGTTATTACACGTATTCTACATACATATTCTTTTAATATACATTTTTTTATTTGTAGCGGCTGCTAGCTTAATTAGGGTTCCTAGGACTCCTATGCAGAGAGACCATATTAGATCTCTTTAATGTCAGCAAAGGTGCTGCCTCATGTATCCTCCATACAGGAGAATGAACGTGGAGGCAGAATAGATCGCGCCACTTGAAGCTGGTGCAGGATCTAATTTTTGAATGCTCCCCTGCATAAAAAATGTACCAGGAAAAAAAACCAAAAACAGCACAGCAAGCGAAGTGCCGGGGCGGGGCGTACAACCTGCTGTGCTAGTTTTCTATTTGCACTGAAATGCTTTTTTTTTTATGGGAAGGAACATAAAAAGCTGTAGTCTGAAGTCTGAAGTGGTGCAGTACATTCTGCCACCTCAAGTCTTTAGTAGCACCTCATTGCCTCTCATGTCGACCACGCCCGATGAGTCTCTCATGGACGGGGATCTCGCCTTTATCTTATTTCTGTTGTCCAGATTCCACAGGGATAAACTTGTCTATAGTTTGCGTCCGAAGCGGAGGATGGAGATTTCAGCAGCAAGGTAGCAAACACCGAAACTCTAGCGTAGCCCACACTGGAAACTACTCTCGCACCAGTCGCCTTGCCAAGCCCTGCTCCCCCTTATTTCTCCTCCGACAATTATTTACTTTAAAAAAAGCCCTCCATCGGGCTGGCTATCACCCCTTTAAGGCTCGGGGCGGTTGCACCGAGCGGCTTCATGAATGGAGGCACGTGACCCAAACATCACGTGACGTGTCCGTGAGCGGCGGCAGCGGTGGACCCCGGACTCTCGGTCCCTCTGTTCGTGGCGCTTTCCCCCCTCCCCGCCCCGGCGCCCCCCCCCGGCGGCACCGAGCGGAGGGTGAGCGATTGCGCGAGCGCCTGAGGTTGGGCGGGCTCCTCTTGTGGTGGGGAGACGAATTCTAGCGCGCGCCCCCCTCCTCCACGAGGGAAGGAGGCAGAGAAAGAAAGAGAGAAGAGGAGGAATTAATATTGCGGGGGAGGGGGCTCTGAGGTAGAATCGGAGACGTTTTAGAGGGGAGACTTCTGCCCTGTCTGATTTTTCCCGGTAATTTGGGGGTTTATGGAGTAGAATGTTCCTTTCGCTGTCGTATTTATTGTTGAAAAAGCGACTCTGGCATTTTGATGTACTCGGGTGGGGTGTGGGCTTGTACTGGTCGTAGAGCGGCCAGCTCCCCCCCCCCCCCCACCCCCCTTTTTTTCTCAATACTTTTTTTGTTATTTCATCTTCTTTCTTTCTTTCTTTCTTTCTTTCTTTCTTTCTTTCTTTCTTTCTTTCTTTCTTTCTTTCTTTCTTTCTTTCTTTCTTTCTTTCTTTCCTGTTGACAGGTGGGTTTCTCTTGTTTTTCTCGAGTATTGGGTGTGAGTAGGCGACCTTATTCCACGCAGCATTTCCTTCACCTCCCCTAAGCTTTCTTGACTCCTTATTTAGTTGATATTTATTTTAAAGCAGTAAGTTTGATAGAGTACCTGGGTCCCTCCCCACTGATTTTCGAGTTTTCTGAGACCGATGTGTCCCTCGTTTACCTGTGGAGGGGTGGTGGTTGGCCCCTGGCCAGTCTGTGTGTGTCTCCTGAGATGTGCAGCCATGTCTGGGAATGTTAAAGGGCTGGCGGTGCTGACTCATCAGGTGTCTGGAGCAGGGAGGAAGGACTGGTGTGTTTGTGGGGTAGAAGTTGGGGTTGGGGGGGGAGAGAGTATGCAGGATGAGGGAATCTGAGCATCCCATTGCTTCTCTTAACGCAGCATTTCTTGTGCAGAACCTAGACACTGCTGACTCATCAACATGAGGTCACCGCTAGGTATATGCTGCACAAAGTGAAGTGGGGGTTGCCAAGGGGCTGGTGGGACCTGGCAAAAGAGCCAGTTCAGAAAATGATCTGTGAAGGCTGATTTGCTGACTCATCTTCTGACAGTGAAAATGGTGCAGGTTGCAGGAGACAACAGAGGATGGAGTTCACTGGAGCTTCTCTTCCTCTTTTCTGTATTTATGATGCTCTGACTTGTGCAGCTTTGTAAGCATATGTCACAAAACATATATCCATGAGCAACAAGAGAGGACAGAAATGTTCAGGGGAAAGGATGCTTGTCAGAACTTTGAGAGACCCTTATGAAGTTTTTCTGTGGGGGAGGGTTGTTTGTTTGCGGTGGGTGCATGAGCTTTGGTTGCATGTTCTCTTTCTGTCTACCTGTAGGGCTTCTTTTTTAGATTTCTTTATAGTTAGTCTCAGCAAAACAGTTCTGTGGAAATTGCTTGTTCTGTTCTTGTCTATGCATTTGACATTCTCAAGGGCTCTGTGAAGGAGGTTAGCATGCTGTCATCCTGAAGGGCACAGAGATGCAGATCTGTTTGATGTGCCTTGTGAAGCACATATACGCAACAAGTGCAGGCTGTCCTCTGCTGAGTCCTTAGTAGGAAGTCCCCACAGCAAAGCTAGCAGGAGAATGCCGTCATCTACAGTAAAAACTCTGGAGGACAGTTTACCCTCCACCAGTCTGATAGTGGCTTAGCTGTCAAGAGATGGGCAATCTAATTAGTATGACTTGATGTTCGAAAGCCTGTCTTGTTGAAGGTTGATATGGTCTCTGTGTAATAATATTTTGCCTAGGACTGATATATTTTGATTCTGGGGGTTCAGGGCAGCACAGTTAGTAAAAAAGAAAAGAAAATCATCTTGTCTGTCCCTCTGGTCTGTGAAAGGTTATTTCAAACCCTAACAGGCACATGCACAGTATCCCAATCTCTATTTTTTTTTTGCAGTGGTACTATTTTGGTGTGTTGTTTTCTTTTCTTTTTGCTTTCTAGAAAAATTAATGGGTTTAATAATGTAAGACAAGTCAGAGCTACATGAATAGAGGCAAGGTATTTAGTTAGTGTTCTTGGTTTTAAAACAGCCCCCCTTGTAACTAGGTGTCTTCAGATATGAGTAACAGCATGATACTCTTCGTCTATTGGATGAGCTGTGGCACTGGGAATTTGTTTGCTCTTGGTCTTATAGTACCAGGCAGGGGATGCAGTTGTCTTGCTTCCCAGTCTAATGTCTTGGACTCTGCAACATGGACAGTGTATGCTCCACTGGTTTTATTTGATTATTGCAATAACTGACCAGGCTTGTGGACATTAGGAAGCTAGTTTTACATGATATGTTTGTTGTAAGGATGTGTCAAGTCAGTTCAGAATCTTGATTTGTCTGTCCCTCTCCCCTCAGTTCTGCTGAGTAAAAGGTGCACTCATAATAAAAGCAGCGTAGGCATACTTTGAATGTAAGCATTTTGGGAAAATTCTCAAGGGGCCAATCATGGCTGTTTTGAGGAATCAAGCTTCTTTGGTGTGACCACTTGTTGCTGGATACTTTACAGGGTAAACCGCCATTTTCAAATCCCTTTGCCAAGTTAAATTCTCTAGCAAAGGAATCCAAGTATGTATAGAAAGACCGTTGAGACACTAAATGTAGGTGAGCTTCTGAAAACTGGTTAAAGTGGCAGTTTCTAGAACCATGGATATGGAGAGAGGTACAGTGTAGGACTGAAGCTGCTTTGTGCTATACTTGTTGAAAAACCTCCCACTGCAGGCTATTCTCCAGTTCCTCATTGTCATGTCAATCTTCTTTCTCATCCTTTACAGCGGAGCCTCCCAGTGATGGAGCTGTCTCAAGGCTGACTTTGATGCTGGAAAGAGTGACGTCACCATGTTTACACTAGTTTGATGGCACAGCTCTGTGAATCAAGAATGTTGAGAATGGGGCCTGTGTTGAATCATGCGTTGTGCTGTCAGTGCTGTTGTGAGCAAAGAATTGGCGGTGCTTGTGCTGAGTGCAGGACTTTTGAGTCCTAGCAAAATGTGTCGAGACTGCACTTTTCCCTTTGCAGCCGTCGCACTTGGCACTTTCCAGTGTGATCTTTCTTCGGGAAGCTGTCAAAAAGCTGAGAAATCAGCAGTCTGGGGAGTTAGACCAAGTTTGTCTTTGTCTGGATGCCAGTTCTCTCTGGTTGTCCTCTTTGCAGGCTTTTTAATAAGTCCGTGTTTCTGTGATCAGTAAGTCAGGACTGTAGAAAGGCCCAGTGCTATTCCAGTTTATGAATCTGGTCCTTGAGAACAAAAAGTGTAAGCTTTGTTACTGTGTTATCTTCTAGTTCCCCTCCTAGGCAATGAAATCATACATTTTACCTTGGAGGTAACAGCTACTGAAAATGATGCTTTCTCCTAATGAGCATGCATAGAATTGCAGTTTTTGCTGTTTAATGTAGTCTTTATAGTTTACCCTCAAGATAAATTAAATGCACCATATTTGTTGTTATGGCATATAAAGATTGTTAACCCTTAATATACTAGTGAGGGTTCAGATAGCTTCACACTCTGAGACATCAGGCTTAGAGTGTTGTCCCGTCTTTCATTCCTAGTAATCTTCCCCAGTTAATTCCCAAGTGGTGAGAAGGGACAAGGAACACTGAAGCCTCCTCCAGGGCAGCATCTTTTTGTACCATGTCCTCTTTTTCAACGTTAACAAGTAACTGTGCACTTGAAGCTTTTAGCTGGGTTTTTATTAGATCCCTGTGAAGATCCTTGCTGAGAAGGCTAGGCACTAAACATGTATATTATCCACCAGGTTGCCAGCCTCCAGGTGGGGCCTGGAGATCTTCCAGAATTACAAATGATCTCCAGACGATGGAGATTTTTTCACCTGGAGAAAACGTCTACTTTGGAGGGTGGACTCTATGAGGTTATACGCTGCAGAGATCCTTCCCCTCACAGAACCCTGGTCCCCCCAGGCTCCACCCCCAAAAACTCCAGGTATTTTCACACCAGAAGTTGGCAGCCCTAGTTGTGCCCTCTGACTTCTGTGGAACGTCATATGTGCTGTGTGAAATTTAAGAGATCCTTTTTTTGTGCTGGATTCATGAACAGTGTTGACCTTTTTGTGATAGTTCATTGTCTTCAGAAATGTTCAGATCTCTCTTGTGTGAGTGCTAGCAAGTGGCCAGAGACTTTCTCTAATATGTTGTAGGTAAAATCTACTATAGGAGGAGGAGTTGGGTTGAAAACATGGCAGTGTGGTGATTGTTCTGTGAGGTCATGACAGTCAGTAATTGATTTGCATTTCTGCTTCATGTGGGCACATGGCTGCATATGTGTTTTGGGCAGAGAAAGAGCTCAGGGGAAATGAAAGCAGAAGGCCTTAATATTCATGTATACCCCAGCATTTATTTAACCCTTGTTATCGTAATAACTTTTAAAATCGTGTGAGAGGGAAGCCTACGTCATGATTTCTGTTTGGAGAGGATGGCAGGGCTGCTGCTGCTGCCCTAGCCTCTAAATTCAAGAGTATAGCAATGATGGGTTTTGTTCACAAATTTCTAGAACAGTGATTCCCAAGACTGCCATCCATTCATGTTATAGATAGTAGAGCAACAGTGAACTAAATGTGTTTCACTTTGAGACCAGTAATTGTTTAGAATCTTCACATCTGTTCCAAAGACAAAAAATAACTTGGTGGGTTCCCTTAGTAAGGCAGTAGAGACCTGTAGTGTTACGGTAAGGTAAGCCTTTAATCAGTGACCACAGCCATGTCCTTTGGGCATAAGCACTTTGCTTGTCAGCAGTTTTTAGTGCTCTAGGAATAACCGAGTTGTTGCTTGCCTATTAGTGATCTTGGAAAGCGCTGAAGCCATCCCTTCTGGGGGAGCTGCTGGGGGACCGTTTCTTGGCTTTTGCTGACACTAGCTTGTCTTAATTCTCTGCTATAAATGTGAACTGATGTTTTATGCATTTAACAAACAAGAACATGGACTGTGGGGGAGATGCATTTATTATGCCATGTAAGTGCTGATGTGCTTGGTGGGAGGTGGATGTAAAGATACCCACTGTCTGAAGGCACATAGAGGCTCCACTACCCCCAACTCAGCCCAGGGCACAACAGCAGATTTTCTTCTTGCCTAGGGAATAGCTGCAGTTTCCAAGTTGTTCCAGAGGAGCAGCTGAAGGTAGAGTACTTACTAATGCCTATTGTGGGTGGGGTGGGAGATATTTTAGAATATATGTGGCTCACAAAATGCAGTTCATGTCTTGCTTGGGATCCCAGATTTTCTTTAGAAGAGAATTAGCCTTGCATACACTTTGAGGCTTAATTTTTAGGAATGTATTTAGCTTTATTTTGGTTATAGGACAAGGGTGTGTAGTTAGCCATGGGAAACACAAGGCCTGGGCAACTTGCTTATTTCTAGATACAGCATGACATTTCATTGCATAACATACTGTGAATGCCAAATTTTGTCTGGTGAATGTGTTTCCCTTTTGTGATACTACTTGCTCATTGCTGGTTTGAAACTAGAAAAAAGTGGTTCCAATAACATATTGGAGATGATAGTCCATTAACAAGGATTATAGCTTGTACACAGCAGTAAAAATTTCCTTGCAAATGTATTTATTGTCCCAGAGAGGTTATGTTCCTTGTGAATTCTGGTATTGTAATGCAAAATGTTATGCTCCTTACTTATACAATGGATGTTGAAATTATGAAATATGGAAGCATAACCTATGTGTTTTTTAATTAGCTTTCGGATTCCTTACATTTCCACGCTTATTTATGAAACCATAACTGAGAATGTTGAGAACCTTAAACCAAAAAGAATCTAGAGTTGGAACAGATATCCCTAGCAATGCCACATGTTCTGGAAGTTTAGAATAATGTGACATGAATACAGTAGTAAGCTAATGGAGTGACGTTGCACAAATGTGCTTTGACTTTTATAGCTCTACATTTAAAAATTGGTAGATGGGTTTATGAATCCAATTTTTTGTTAGCTAGAGACAGAAGGATGTTAGAACAATTGAATAGAGAGAAGTAATATTCTAATGATTGGGAACACACCCAGAAAACCTTTCATTTCTTATTGGCTTATGTTTATGACCAGTGCTAACATGATAGTGACAAGTGATGAAAAAGAAATTGAGATTACCATAATTCTGATCAGGGGAACAAATTCTTCATCCAGCAGCCAAATCCCACAATCTGCATTGTATGCTGTAGCTAAGAAATTCTCTTGGCTTTGGTGTCTCCTCTTTTTCTCCCCACCCTGGTTGTTCAGACTTCCAGACAAACAGCTTAGACAGGGTAGGTCAACTCATATGTACCAGATTCTATTTTATGGGGGGTGGGTGAGAGACCCCTTCCCCAGATCTTTCTGAAGTCTGTGCAGTTCCTGATAGACCGTGTAAGTTTGGACCACAGTATGGAAATGGGCATAGGCTGTTGCTCTTTTCCTGCTGGGTTGTACTCCAAGGCGTGTTCTGTTAGCAAGGCTGCTAGTATGCTGAGTCAGCATGACAGGACCCTGGCTGCCAGGCTATTTTTAAATGTAGCTTCATCCTGCTGTGGCTCCTCCCAGGTTCTTAATCCTCCCCTCCTGCCCTCCCATGCTATTTGCCTCGTAAGTTTTATAGGGAGCTGTGGGACTGACAAGGACAGAGGTGGTCAGGAGCTCTTGTAAGTCTCTTGGTTTTGCTTGTGCTGGGCAGAGCACATGGGAGTTAGTTCCAGCAGAGAGCCCTGCCCGCTTTCTCTGCCAAGTTGATGGGCCAGAAAAGTAGGTATCTGTGAATGAGTGCTCTAGGACTTTGAGTGTGTCAGTAACCCCTGGTCTTGCATTCTGTTCGTTGCAGAAGCTGACTGCGAAGGCTTGCGTGTTATGACGACCCCCAACAAAGGAAACAAAGCCTTGAAGGTAATGGCAAAAACCTGGGGCTTAGCTGTGAATGCGTATTCCCTGAGCTTCACTGATATGTGTGCTTCGTACTATCCTTGCAGGTGAAGAGGGAGCCAGGTGAGAATGGGACCAGCTTGACAGATGAAGAGCTGGTGACCATGTCCGTACGGGAGCTGAACCAGCATCTGCGGGGCTTGTCGAAGGAGGAGATAATCCAACTCAAGCAACGTCGGCGAACCCTGAAGAACAGAGGCTATGCTGCCAGCTGCCGTGTCAAGAGGGTAACACAGAAGGAGGAGCTGGAGAAGCAGAAAGCAGAACTTCATTTTTTAATGCCAGCATGAAAATGGAACTTGATGCCCTGCGCTCCAAGTATGAGGCACTGCAGAACTTCGCCCGGACCGTGGCCCGGAGCCCTGTCACCCCTGCGCGGGGACCACTTGCTTCAAGCATGGGTCCCCTCGTGCCTGGCAAGGTTGTCACCACCAGCGTCATCACGATAGTGAAATCTAAAACGGACGCCCGGTCTTAGTGAAACGAGCACCGCCTGGGCTTGTGTGTGCAGGGCAGATAGGCACAAAGCTCATCCGGAATCCCCAAAGCACAACCCTCACCCAGATGGCCCAGCCACACAGGCACATGCTGGCCCGCTTGTCACTGCAGTCCCTTTGTTTTTAGCTTTGTTCTGGTTGATGTGACTGATGGTGATGCAACCCTTCTGTGTGAGCAGAACCTTCCACCCAGGGTATTCTGGGAACAGAAACTGGAGGACCTTGATATCTTGGCAAAGGGATTCTCAGCAGCATAGAGTAGAGTCTTGGGGTGGAATAACCCAAAAGGGGGAGGGCAGAGGTCATAGAAAGTTAGAAGATCTGCTGTCAGTATCTTCTGATGATTTATACTATTCTTCCAGGGTTGTGTGTCAGCTGTCCAATCTGCTGCTTGTAAATTGCTTGGTATCAGTGACTGTAATGGGGGTAGTTTGTGTAACCATTTTTATATTAACATCTAGTTGCGCCTCTTGTGTTTAAAGGTGGGATTCCTTGGGACTTTTCCTGAAAGGGGAGGGAAGTGGCAAAACTGCAATTTCCTGGTGTCTGTGCTGCAAAGAAGTGAAAAAAGACAGGAATGAGCACTGTATTAACTTGACTATCAGGCTGTACCATGGTGACTACAGGCCAGTTTTGTGCCTAATGTGTTGCACTGATCAAGACCAAAATCACTAGTTGTTTTGTGTGTTTGAAGAGTATCAAGTGTCTCTAGTGTGATGGTTTACACAACCAGTTTATGTGGTTTAAATAGCCCTTTATTTAAGAGAGAAACATTCATTTTTAAGAATTATGAAATCTAAGTTTTCAAACCTAAAATTGGACAAAGCTTGTACATGACAGTCTCCCTTTTCACCTGAGAGGGTGAGAATATTTGATTGTCGTATTCTCGGAGGAATTGCTAGTTTGAAAAAGAAAAAGTAAATTTTAAAAGTTTCTCACTAAGCTTTTGTGGCTCTGAGGTTGGTTTTTATAAAGAGTTATCAGACTTTTATTTATAAATAACATGGGGGGGAAGGCAAGTCCTGTTTGATATCTTTTTGCAATTGTACCAAAAGTGACTTATTCTTGAACTCCTCACCTGCTTCTTTTGTGCTCCCATTGTGTTGAGTTGTTTGTGCTCTGAGGTCTTGTGTGGCGCTGTGATGTGATGCTGCCAATGGCCAACTTTGCTGTGTGGGTGTCCTTGGAGCATTTTTTTGTGCTTGCTTTTCCTGGGCTGAGTGCAGAGATTTTGCTGGGCATTCCCTATTGACATTCTGAAGGTTCTGCCTCGTGGAGCAGTTTTCCAGTCAGAGGAATTGTCTTCCCAGGTCACTGAAGCTTGAGGTCAGTCTGCTCTTCTAAGATGTTATCAAAACTGCTTGATGACAGCTGGCAGACAGTACTGCTTTCACTTGGGTCACAGCTCCCAGAGTTTGCTTCCTTGCTGATCCTGGATCTCTCCAAAGATCACAGTCACTGTCGACAACAAAAGTGTGGATTGAATAGGCCACTTTACTGCTGCTTAATAAAGATGGAAGTATATCCTAAGAAGCAGTGTTAACTTAGAGTTGGCCTTCATACATTATTCCTGTTGGTACACTCTTGGGGCAGGATTCTTCTGCTGCTGGTACTACATTCATTTCCTTTTCCTTTCCCTCCTTTGGCATATTTGGAAATGCTTAGGAAGGTGAACAGGAAGTGGTATAAAGGTTAAGGAGTCTGTGGTGGTCAGTGTGACCCAGGAAAGTTCAGTTTCGCTGTGCTGTCTACTGGATGTTTAGAAAGTATCACTGGAAACCTAGTCCTTGAGTTCTATAAAGAAGCTCTGACTGCTCCTGGCTGCCATTCAACAATTTCTTTTGATTGGGAAGGAGAAGTGGTACCTTCTGTGTTGCTAACCAGAAATTCCCTTATTGAGAAAGAACATGTTGTGCTCAGTATGTGTTATTTAAAATTGCTATAGGTGGGCATTTAAAAATGGAGGCTCTGTAGGCAAATGAATTGTCTTCAGAGCCAGCATAGTGAGTGACTGCTGGTAAGTTATCAAATGCTGGAAGAGAAAATGTGTTCAGAGCCTCTCACACACATGGTCTCTGTGTGCTAGTTAAACCATGCTCACCATCTATCTTCTGACTGGCAGTAGCCTGGTCCTGAGTTGTATAATCTAGATCATGTCTATAAGATCTAGAAATGTGTATGGCTGATGTAGGGCAGCAGAGAACCTGACAGCTTTTCAGAACTGTAAAAATGCCAGCTTTCATGTTAACAGACTCTTTGGCCTCTTGGCTGCATCACTGGGGAAAAGCGTAATGTGCGTGTAAAGAAGGGGTGTCAGATTCAAATGAGATGGAAAGACAAATTTCTGCTTAGCAGATGTCCAAGCACAGTCTCTGGTGATTACACCAGAAGTTTCACCTCATTTGAATGAAAAACAGTTCCTCAAGACTCCTCTTCTTAATGCCCACTCAATGCAGGAGTGTCAGAGCTTGGGCCCTGGGCAGGGCAATACTTACAGTGGAGGCAAGGAAGGAAAGAAAGCTTTAAAAGAGGATACGCTGCCCCTCTTCTGATGTCTGCTGGCTCTCTTTGAGTGCATATGTATACTACCATAGTCAGTGTAGTTTTTTTCTGCTGTGGGACAAGCTCTGCTTCTCCCCATCTTCACTTCTCTATTGACCTGTGCACCCAACAACTCCCGTTTTGTGCAGATTTCTGGATTTTTAAAAACATTTCAGGCACCTGGCATGACTGTTGACTTAAAACATTCTTGGTGCTCTTTAAAAACAAAACAAATTGAACATGCTCTTCTAGGTGGATAGTGGTGGTAGGGAGACAGTGGATTTGTGATTGTTGCAGGGGCCAGCCATTTAGCAGTCTGTACCATGTGGATTCTGCTGGAAATAGAATTAGTAACTCTAGAGCTCCATTTAGTTTGGAAGCTAGTACAAAAAGAGGTGTGAAGGCAGATCCATTGTGAGCTTCCAGCTCAAGACATACCTGTATGTACTCATAATCCTCTGCTATGAACTCTTACTGTTGCACGCTTGCAGCTTGAAATGATAGGCTGGGGCTCCTTTTTCTCACTCAGTCTCCTTGTAAACATGCCAGCTAGTGTTTTGCCATGCCTTGATAGTGTGGGGTACTTCTGTCTGTACCTGTGAATTGCAAATGTGCAAAGAGCAACTTGGGAATAAGCTGCAAAGAAAGGGAAAAGAATGAGGAAGGAGCTCTGGTGTAGACACAAGGCTGCCTTGGCTGAAGATTCTACCAAAATTCACAATCCCTGCTTTACTTACTTATATTTAAAAAGAACAAGTAAAGGGTCTATTGCTGGGGCTTATACTGGTAGCTCTTGGGAAGCCCAAAACCTTCCTCAGCTAAGACCAGTAGGTTTCTGACTCTGAAAATGATTGAGCTTTGTGGAGTGTATTGGGGATGCTGCGGGCCATGTTGGAGAAGGGACTGCAAAAATACAGAGACGACTCGAAGCTGATGATACCTCTGGTTTGAAAGGTTTAGAAACAAGTGTTGGTCTCTCTGAGGTTGTTGTGTCCAGAGCTTTCCTACCGTTCACTATTTCTTATCCCTCTGCCTTTATCCACACATTCCTCTTCATCCCCCTATGCTGTGTATATTTTCTTTCTTCCATCGCCCTACACCTTCTAGTCCTTGCCAAAGAAATCCAAATTCTCTGAAAACCAAACAGATGTAATCTGAGTAAGCAATATTTATGCACACTTGTCAGACTTGTAAAACACAATAGCACATAACCTGGGCTTTCTGATCACTAAATTGAGAAGGAAGGTGTGGGCAGTCCAATGTTCCCTCTAAGCTATGGAGTCTTGGGAGCAAAATTTCTACTTTGTGAGCTATTTGCATTAAAGCTGTGAGCAAGTGATTTGGCTACTGCATAAATTAGTTTGCTCCGGAGCCATCCTTCCTGAGCTAAGACAAAAATGTGTGAGCCGGAGGCTAAAAAACTGCGAGCTAGCTCACACTAACTCAGCTTAGAGGAAACACTGGTGGGCACTAAAATTAAATTTTAGGTCTCCTGATCCATGAGTTGCACAAAGGGGAGTTATGTAGCCTGGACTGTTGAGCTCACTGATAGCAATTCTATTCTTGCTGTCTGACCTCAAGAATCTGCCTATTTCACAGTGTTGTGCTTCTCTGTACTGTATTTGCTTACAGCCCCAGGAAAACTAGTATAATGATACTTGTGATAGTTCCATACTTTGGTATTTTAAATTCAGCTTGTGTGTTAATGTGCTTTGTATGGCTCCCTTTTTAGGATATAAATATCTCTTCAGCAAAATGAACAGTTCAGAAATCCATGTTGGCTCTCTTGAAACTAATGCTGTCATGGTCATATCATTCTAAACACATTTTAACTGCTCCCTGGAGTTGCCTGGGCTTCCATTGCTGCTTCCTTTTAATGAGTTGTTTACTTCCCTGTTAGATTTCAGGTAATATTAGATGTCTCCCTATTGCAAATCTCTTTAGAATTGCGCTTCTTGCGCCTTTTAAGTCTTCAAAAGTGTGAAGCTGTCCGCAGTCAGGTTTGTTGCAGGAAGTTACCTTATAGCTCTGGAACATTTAAGGGGCTGAAATTTAAATGGGGAATCTTCCAGTGCCCAGGGATCCTTTGCACCTGCCATCTTCCCCCACCCATGTTCAGTTGTGTCTGCTTCTGGTATTCCTGAGTTCATCCTGTGTTCTTTCCATCCCAGGTATCTCTCTTAAGCCCTCACCCACAGTTTCTCTCTCTGGTATATAGCATTCAAAGTGTGACAGTTCTTGTTTTCAAGGTGCTTGTTTCTTTGTTTGGTTTTCCTGCTGTGAAGAGTGTTGTGATTTTATTTCTCCTTTATTGGGCATTTTGTTTGATGCAACAGGTGAGGGACCTTTTCCTTCAACCTGGCTGCAGAGCAAACCTGTGAAGTATAATTCCGCCCACTTGTGGCTGACTTGTGCTGGGGGTAGGTTGGGGGCTTGTTTATGTTGTGGTGAACTGTGTAAAAGTGATCTCTAGGATTATAAAATAATTACTACTTCCTCTCTAAAAAAGCAGCGGGAACACTGCAGGCTAGGAGCCAGGCTACTTGACATTTGGGCACAGAGACTGCTCAGTTAGTATTTGGGGCATGTGCTCTTGGGATGTTTGTGTGCATGTGTGTGCACTTGTGCAAATAAGACACTGCATTCCTGGTATTCCTTGTTTGTTTGTTTTTGTGTCCTTTATGTATTTGGCACACTCCAGAGAAGTTGCAGGATGGCATCTCTTTGTACCACCTACAAACCAAGCCAGCACCCTTGTATACTGATGAAGGTTTACACTGTGTGTGAATTGTAGGTAAGCTCTAGTGGTATGTTGCGTTCCCTTCATCTGCAGGATGGAAGAATTTACTAGCAGATGCATTCTCACATTTTCCTGATGTCTCAAGTCTGTCAGTAAGAACATATGCTATTTCATAGGACTATTCCTTTCCTGTTTGGTAACATAGCTGCTTCCTCTGATAACGCAAAGAGGGGCTAGGGCTGCAAACACAGTATTGCTCCTCCTCATAGAGACCAGGAGAAGATCTTATAGCAATCTAGCTGTGAACTTTTGACAAGTTCTTCGAATGAGGGAAGATGAATTTTCTCCTCTCCCTGCCCCCTTTAGCTCATGTATATGAACTTTGGATGCTTGTGGCTGTTACCTGTGTGAATGAAATTGTGCAGCTATTGAGCGAGTAGTCTCCTCATTCCCAAAGAAGGTAAGTTACTGCCTGGCTTGGGTAAGAGTAGTTGTGATCCTAAGGTGGTGTGAAACCAAACTCTAATTGTCCTCACCCTTACCTGCAGTTTGCTCTGAGCTTATTATACCCTTTGCCAAACTGGAATGTTATGGAGAAACAAGAGAGATGATATTCAGAGCACTTAATGAAATAGGCTGAGGGCATTTCTTCCCACCTTTGAGGTGCTGAGAATGTGGCCCTTACAAGATATTGATGATAAATTCACTGCTGCTTTCAAATGTTTCTTAAAAGGAGAAGACAAATATTTTGATTTAAAAGAATCTCCTAAGTTAATAAAACTGGAGATAAATTCTATGTGACAGGGGTGTAATAGCATATTGTCAAGTCCTGGAGCTCTGTTGTACAACAGTGGAGCCCAACTAATTAATCAGTATTTATTGCTAAATTATTGTCCTTTTAAAATCTGTAGATATCTGATAACTGTTGGGGAATTTGTTGACACAGCCCCAGTGGAGGTGTTGTTAATTTATTTATGTATATAGTGTATGTTTGTTGATATGAAACATTCTTTATTTTGTATATGACCAATAAACATCTTTAAAGAGGCTGTTCCCTATCCTGTTACTGACCAGCTTTGGGCTGGCAGATTTGTTTTCCCATGCTGATTGAAGTTCTTCAGGTTTGACTATTGGTATGCAGTAAAGGGCAACTTTCTTTCCTGTTGTGAAAAACCAAAATGGTTTCCTGTTCTGAGTACTGGAGACTTCCTAGATGATCTGCTTTAGCACAATATATATAATTATCATTTTTGTCACAATTCAAATGAATGAACTTTAGTAGGGATCTTCCCCTCCCACTGGAAGTGCTAGATGTTGTACTTAACAAGTGTAAAGAAAGAATTACTTAGCATATCTGTTGGCATTCTGCCTGTTATGTGAAATGTGGTGGAACATTACTAGTAGGAATGAGTTACATTCTAAATATCCACAAAAGGAATAGTTTGTAGATCTCATCGATACAGAGGTATTTAGTGGGCTATCGAACTTGGATAAAGTATCCCTAAAGGTTCTTATGCTTGTTAATTAACCTTAAATTGACATATCTGAAATAATTTTTCTCTGGTGTCTATGGCTAAGTATCCTAAATTGTGGGACTTATTTCTAAGTAAATGTGCATAGGATGGGGTTGTAAGCATCCTGTCCTAAATGTCAGCATAGTTCTTCTGCTGGGGTTGAAATTAGTGCTCTCAGATTTATGATATATTGGATGCTCAGTGAAGTTCCATTGGGAACTACAGGCACTACCTTGTTTGCAGATGCTGGTGAAAAGAAGAAGTATCCTGGAGTTATTAAGGCTGTCAGAACAGTGCATCAATCTACTCTGATTTTTTAAAAACCGTTTCAGGTAATCCTGAATTCTTGAAGATGTACATTGAAAAGGAAGTGCACAATAGCTGAATACATTAAAAGATGAAGAGATTAGATTTATACCTCACCCTTCGCTACCTAAAGGAGTCTCAGAGCGGATTACACTATCCTTTCCCTTCCCCTCCCCACAACAGACACCCTGTGGGGTAGGTGGGGCTGAGAGAGCTCTTTTGAGAACTGCTCATGAGAGAAGAGCTCTGAAAGAATTTATGACTGACCCAAGGTCACACCAGCAGCTGCATGTAGAGGCGTGGGGAATCAAACCCGGCTCTCCCAGATTAGAGTCCGCGTTCTTAACCACTACACCAAACTGGCTGTCCAAATATGCTGTCCTGCTTCATAATTTCTTGTTCTAGTGCACATATATTCATACTCTGTGTTCTAGAAACGATTCTGGCCTGAAAAAATTCTGAGATAACAAGATAGACTTCTGAATGGTTAAGACTGTGGCCAACTGACCAAATAGGCAAGCTTTTAAAGCACGAATTAGCAATGTAAAAATACCACTCCCCCCCCTAATTTAGTAAACGAAATTGCATGCAAGTGTAATGCATTAAAGAACATTAAAATAACCCTGGTAGTCTATAACTTTAAATGGTCCAGCATTTGTCTCCAACAGTAGCCAGAGAGTTGCTTCCAAGAATCCTTGAAGAAGGGCACAGACTAAGCAACCCTTCTTTGCTTGGCTGCATCCCCCACCCCATTCCGAGAAAAGCTAATAAAATTATCCAAATCGTGGGTAGAAGCTTAAACTATGAAAAAGCAAATTTATAAAAGAGGTCTTTTACGCTTATCTACCTAGACATTTTCAACTCTGACTGCTGTGAGCAGCGATGACTTTGCCTTTTATATTCTTCATCTCCTGTTGGGAAATGTCTACAAGTAAAGCACTGAGTTAGTAGATTTCCTGTTCAGAAGGTTTCGATTCCTTTTACAAGCCCAGAGGCCTAACTTTAACTTGGTAGAATTAAAGTTTAACTTCAGGGTGTGGAAATTCCTTAGAGTGGTGTAGGGCTTGTGGGGAGGTGGGAGACTGTGCTAATAGATGTAGACCTGATATCAGCAGTTCAGGAGAATCCTTTCCATGCAATAAGGGTCATCACCTCCACAAATAATCAGCACAGGTTAAAATGTTCTTAGCATAACAATTTCCTATCTTTCCCTCCTTTCTATGTATCTACGGCTATTATTTGTATACTCGTGCCCTGAACATCAGTGATTGTAGCAAACTGGCTGCAGTATGTTTTCCTCTGTAAAACTTCGCAGAAATAAGATTGTTTTGCTAGAGCTGACGTTATATAAACTTGTCCGAGGAGCGCAACGAAAGTTAGACTTCGACAACAGGCGGACGTAGGCCGACTGCACTTCCGGTCTTGTTAAACCACGGCTGTTCCTGTTCCCGTTCCCCGGCCGATGGACCCCGCAAGTCAGCATTGTTCAGGATTGTCTACGGCCATCCTAAAGAGGGCGGTGAATTGAGTGGCGTCGCTCTATCCCTTGGCCTCTCTATAGTGAAGCTATTATATATACTTTGTATTGGACGTCACAGTGGAGCAGACTCTATGGTAGAGCCGGAAGTTCTGGAATCATATCCTTCCTCCGGGGAGTCGAAAACAATGGCAGCGAGAAAGGCGCTCTAGTATTCCGTCTCAGTGTTCCAGGCGGCCGGAAGTCGAAGTAGCTGGAACCACTGGCTGGGCTGCTAGGTACGCGGAAGCGACGGAGGCGATGGCGGCTGGTAGGAGTTTGAGTCGCTCGGAGCGGAAAGCGGCGGCGCGCGCCGAGCTCCTCCGCCAAGAAGAGCAGCGAGAGCGACGTCGGCAGGTAGGGAAGGGGCGGTTCCGCCGGCTGATCTTGCGCCCGGCGCAGGCTCCCTCATCCCCTCTGTTCTGTTATTCGACGTCAGGTGTCCCGGATCCTGTACAAGCCGATGGCTGAGCGGAGCCCCGACGAGGCCTTGCTTTTGTCTGGATGTCAGGAGATCGTGCGCGACCTGGAGCGGCTTCGAAAGAAGCGCGAGAGGCTGCGGTGCCGGCTGGAGGAGGCGAGTGCGCGTCTACCTATGCTTTAGAAGCACGGTGTTAATATAATCGTGTATTTCTGTGTGGTGTGAATGAAAGAGAGAAGCTATGGTGGTTGTTTCATCCACTATGAGTTCTTGAGCCACTTACTTGATGGGTGATAGTACAGGCTGAAAAGCCCTGCATAAAGAAAGAAATCACATTGTCTCTCAGTAAATAATATCTTTCAAAATTTTGTGTAGTGTGTGATGGAGGCTTATTTAAGCCATAGTTCTCTTATTTATTCATTCGTTTTATTTATTTTGGGATTTTTACCCCACCCTACCCCACAAGTGGGCTCAGGGCAACTCACATCAACTTACAGAACAATAATTCATAAAAACATTATAACAATAAAATAACTTTAACCAGTT
Source organism: Gekko japonicus (assembly GCF_001447785.1). Taxonomy (NCBI): domain Eukaryota; kingdom Metazoa; phylum Chordata; class Lepidosauria; order Squamata; family Gekkonidae; genus Gekko; species Gekko japonicus. The sequence continues at coordinate 138,142 of NW_015172015.1, read as the reverse complement.
TAAAATTTAAATTAATCATTTAAATATCTATTAGCAGCTCAGTAATGAATTTCCATTCCAGTATCCTACACTTATGCCAGGAGGGGCAGTGGATCATTTGGTGGAATAAGTGCTGTTCGTAGCACCAATGATCTAAATCATGCTATGGAGCACATGAAGCACTTGAGGCAGGAGAAGCTGATGTTATTTGACATCTACTGCCTCAGCCAAAGGCCTGGCGAAACAGCTCTGTTTGATAGGCCCCGCAGAATTGCAATAAATCCTAAAGGGAACATGTTCCACCAGGCCCTGGCCTGGTCGAGGTAAGATGGACATCTTTTGGGCCAGGGACTACCAAACGGTGCAAGTCTCTTTGGGGCACATATGGGGAGATGTGGTCCTGCAGATATGCCGGTCCCTGGCCACATAGGGCCTTAAAGGTTAGCACCATAACCTTAAACCTGATTCAGTACTCAATCAGTAACCAGTGCAGCTGGCGCAGCACTGGCTTAATCTACGTCTACACAGATGTCCCAGTCAGCATTCATGCCACTGCATTTTGTACCAGCTGAAGCTTCCAGGTCAGGCTTAAGGGTAGGCCCACATAGAGCGAGTTGCGGTAGTCAAGCCTGGAAGTGACCATTTCATGGATCACTGTTGCCAAGTCATGGGAGGAAAGGTAAGGGACCACTTAGCTGATCAGCCAAAGATGCTAAGAGGCTGACCTGGCAGTATTAGTGATCTGGGCCTCCATAGAAAGGGAGGTATCCAGGATTACTCCCAAACTCCTCACCATTGGCACCGGCATCAGCAGTGCCCCATCAAGAGCTGGGAGTCACCCAAAACCATCCCCCCACAACTCAGAAACAGGACCTCCATCTTAGCTGGATTAAGTTTTAGCTGGCTCTGTTGTAACCAATCAGCCACAGCCTCTGAAGCCCTACCCAAAATAACTGGGGTGGAAGTCCATCTGTCCATCAACAGATACAGCTGGGTGTCATCAGTGTGTACTGGTGACAACCCAGCCTAACCCCCTGGATTAACTGGGCAAGGGGGGTGCATATAGATGTTAAATAACATTGGGGAGAGGATCACCCTTTGTATGATGCTACATACCATAGGGTAATGTAGCAAGGCCCTCTCCCCTAGTGCCACCCTCTGTCACCGACCATGGAGAAAGGAGGACAGCCACTGCAAGGCAGTTCCCTGTATCCCTACATCAGCAAGGTGGTGAGTCAGAAGATCGTTAATGATTGTGTCAAAAGCTGCTGTTAGGTCGAGTAACACAAGCAGCGCCTACCTACCTTGATCCTACATTGATCCAGGTGTCTCCGGAGGTTGTCTGTGAGGGTGACCAGTACAGGCCCAGGTGGAAGCCAGACTGAAATGGATCCAAGATGGAGTTATCCACGAACATGTGGAGTTGCTCAGCTACCACTCTCTCAACTACCTTGCCCAGGAATAGAAGGTTTGATACTGGACAGTAGTTAGCTAGGACCATAGGGTCCAGTGATGATTTTTTTCAAGAGTGGTTGCACCACTGCCTCCTTAAGGCACTCTGGGAATGTCACAGACAGCAGGGACAAGTTGATAATATCACCCAGGGAAGCCTGAATTCAGTCCCTACAGGCTTTAATAAGCCAAAATGGGCATGGATCCAAGTGGTGGGCTTCACGGCTGCCAGGGTCTTGTCAACCTCTTCCTGAGAGAGTCGGCTGAATTGGTCCAGCACTGGACTGGAAGACAGCCAAGGGACTTCGCATACTGTTTCAACTGTGGCAGAGAGATCCTGGCACAGCGACAAAACTTTATCCATGAAATAGCTTGCAAATGCCTCACTGCCAATAGCCAACTCCTTGTCATTTTGTTTCCCTTGTGGTAGGGAAGTTAAAGACCTAATTGTCCTAAACAATTGGGCTGGGCGAGAGCTAGCGAACACAATAGGGGCTGCATAGAATTCCTTTTTAGCAGCCTTCACTGCCATCTCATAGGCTTTCATAAGCATCCTAAAAGTTGTTCTTGCAGCTTCGTCACAAGTACACCGCTACCCTCGCTTTAACCATCTTCGTTCCTGCTTCATCCTCCAAAGCTCTGGAGTATACCAAGGGGCTTGTTTGGAGCGGGGGCAAAGAGGGCTCTGGGGAGCGATTTCATCAATGGCTTCCAAGAGATGACTACGCCAGTCCTCTACCAGCTCATCTAATGAATCGCCAGGGGGCATTGGATTCCGCAGAGCATTCTGGAAACCAATAGGATCCATTAGACTCCACAGGTGAGCATAAATTAGTTCGCCGCTTAAACAGGGAGGGGGTGAGGTGTTCAGCTGGGCCTTCAGAGCAAAGTGGTCTGACCACACTGCCTCTGTGACCGTCAGCTCCACATCTATCCCCGCCCCCCAAATAAGATCCAGCATGTGGCCTACTTGATATGTGGGAGCTGATACAAATTGGGAGAATCCCAGGGCTGCCATGGATAACATTATGGACACTGAAGTTCCCCAAGACCAGTAGCCTAGGGTACTCCAGCACCCAGCCTGATATTGCCTCCAGCAGGCCCGGCAGGGTATCCGCTAGTGCATTAGGCGGTCAGTACACCAGCCAGATAGCCAGACTCTCCTCAGTCTTCCACACTAGACCTACACATTCAATGCCGGTAATTTTTGTTGCGGGGAGAGCCCTGAAGGAGAAAGACTCCTGAATGAACAATGCCACCCCCCGTACCCATTAGACCGAGACTGATGAAGGACTGAGTAACGGCGGGGGGAGGGGGGAGCTGGTTAAGGGCAACACAGTTTCGTCCTCCTGCACTCAGGTCTCGGTCACGCATGCCAGGTCTACATTTTGAGCTGCAAGATAGTTCTGGAGAATGTCTTGTTATCAATAGACCTGGCATTGCACAACATCAGTGTTGGAGAAGGGCCATTTTTCCTAGCCCCTCTATCAGCATCCTTCAGGATGGGACGAAGGTTGGAAGGAGACCAAGAGGAACCATATCTCCATCTCCTTCCTTTATAATGCCATGCCCCACTGCCATACCTCCCACGCCCCCCAATCACCAGAATCCCCAACATTATTATGGCCTCCCCTGCTAAGTCCACCCAGCCCAAGTTCAATCCTTCCTAGCATTTACAGCAAGCAATACACTAACTATATGCAACATAGAATACCGTCCTTCTCTTCTTATAGATATATTCTGGAAGCTATCTGTACTGTACCAATCTTGAACTGTATGCGTATAGGTATAGTTATTGAAACTACATTTAAAAAAAATCTTTATACATTTGCACAGGTAAGGGGAACTTCCTTGGTTTTCATGCTTGCCAAGCAAAATAAATATCCACATGAAACTTATTCTGTAAGTTTTAGCAGTTTATGTTTCCCATTTCTGAGGAAAGGGGTTGTGTCTTTTCCATACTAATTCAGGAAATCTTTTCCTACATAAGAAAATATGGAACTGCATGTAGATAGTCATTTTTGTTTGGGGAAAATTTATTTATTTATTTATTTATTTATTTATTAATTTGATTTTTATCCCGCCCTCCAGCCGAAGCGGCTCATGGCGGCTTACAACAATAAAAACAATAAAACAACACGTCTAAAACAGTCTATACAAAACATTAAAATCACAATTTACAGACAGTATAACCTACTCAATGTTATGTGAGTATAACCAAAATGTGATGTGGCCTTTAGTATCATCTTGAAGTCCTTCCAGAGCTTGGACTAGAAGTTCTGCTCATTGTGCTATAGTAGCCTAACTGCTTGCTAAGGGAAGGTACAGAAAGTTGGATTAGAGCACAAAGATGCGGTGAAGAAAGAACCACTGACTGGACTTTTTCTTTGAACGTTTTTCTCCTGGAGTTGGGAGTGGTAGGAATAGGGCGGGTGCGCGACTACAGACTGGCTTGCTGTTCTTCCTTCCCTGTTTGCTTCATTGTGATCCTCTCCAGTTTCCTGTCTCAGCATGGGGAACATGCAGAAATCTTTATTATTTAACATATTTAAGAGCAGGATTTGCTAAGCAGCCCATGGCTAGCAGCATTTGGGCAGCTCCATCTGGGCTGCACACTTGGTCAGCAATTTTTGCTGGCTTGTTTATCCTTGCCTGCAGGTGACCTGTGCCATCCCTCTCCCCCAGTATGCTGCACAGACAACTGAAGTTTTGGTTGATGCTGCTTAGCAACCCGTAGCCACCAGCTATTCCCGTGTTGCCCTTTGGGAGGGTGGGCAAGTCAACAGTATGCTGCAAGTGCCTGCGTAGGGAAGGCAGGAAAGCCCGATTTATGGCTTCCCCATCGCTGTCCAGGAGGATACGGGACAACATTTCATTCCCGTTTTGACAGGTGCCCCTCCTCCCTAAGGGCCATGCTTCAAGGTCGTGGCAAGATGGCAGCTGGTGTCAGCCAGTGGGAGCACCGTGACCACGTGTTGGCTTTCCCCCAATGGTGTAGCATCTCAGCAACCTGAGTACCAGCCCCCCCCCAGCCTCACAAGATGGAGAGACCTCTCTCCAAGACATCCCACACAGAACATTTACTCCATGTAAATGTGCACTGTACTAAGGTAAATCAGTGACTGAAACTCTGTCTGGTGTTTATTCCCCACTTTGTGTTTTATTATCCTGGTGGGGCACAGGGGAACCCTGATTAAAAAAATCTTCTCTGCATGCAGCAGTGTTCCCTCTAAATTGAGTTAGTGTGAGCTAGCTCACAGTTCTTTAGCCTCCTGCTCACACATATTTGTCTTAGCTCAGGAAGGATGGCTCCAGAGCAGACTAATCTATGCAGTAACCAAATTGCTCGCTCACAACTTTAATGCCAGTAGCTCACAAAGTAGAATTTTTGCTCACAAGACTCCACAGCTTAGAGGGAACATTGGCATGCAGCCTTTCAAAAATCATGAAAACACCTCCTAGCACCCCCAAAATAGTTTCTCAGAGTTTCCCCGACCTCTCTGACAAGGCGGGATGCCCAAGGGCACCCCCACAATGGAAACATTTGGGGTACCCCTGATCACCCCAAAAATGGTGTCCATAGGTTCACCTCATCAAGATGAGACCACTGAGGTGGCACTCGATACCCCAAAATGAAACAAAGTGCCTCTTGGAGTGGTCTACCTTGCAGGGTCAACATCCAAAAATCACCAAAACAGCTCTTGCCATCCCTCAAACTGCACCTGCCACCTCGGGACACTCCCCCAACCTCTTCTAGAAGCATCCCGCCCGAGGGAACCCCAAAAATTGAAACATTTGGGGTACCCCCATCTTGGGCTCTTACTGAAGTTTCCTTATTTTCTCTGCTCCGTTTGTACTGCTGCCTTGCCGGTTGCAGTGCCATGCTTACAGGCATTGTGAAGGAGAACGCATTGTGTTAAGGGTGATGGGAAAGTGTTAGCTAACAGCAATCTCTCTTATCAAACCAGCCAGCTTAACTGCATTAAGCCAGTAAGAATACATAAGTTGAAGTAAAAGCGTCTTGATAGGTTGAAAGTTGGGTGCAATTGGTGTAAAAGTTCTGCATGAACCTGATGTCAATTTGCCTATACTAGCTTATGCTTTTGTCTGGTCCCGTTCACACAAGGGGATTTGGGCCGGGAGCAGGACGGTTTGGGGGCGGATCAAATGGCCGCGATCACACCACAACATCTGGGAGGCGTAGTGCTTCCGTCCCCAAACTGGCCCATCCACGTGATAAACCGCATCAAGTTGGAACCACCTACCGAGGTGGTTCATCTCAAAGGTGCGCCGCAAACCGGGAGTCTGAGTCCCCGGCTCCTAGCCGAACTGCGCATGTTCCGACATACGCAGTTCCGCTGGCTCGCCGTCAGATCTGTGTTTTCTCCCCGGCGTCTAATCGTGCCGGGGAGAAAAGGCAGCGCGGCCAGGGGATCCGTGGGATCCCGCCGCGCCGTTTCAACTTTGGCGCCGTTTCAACTTTGGCGCGGCTTTTTGGCGGCTTTTCCCCTGCCGTGTGGCAGGGGCCTCTGTAAAGTTGCCTGAATCTTGAACTTTCTTAGGAATATATATACTTTCCTTGAGCATGATGAACCAATAAAGAAAAGAGTTTCTACCCCCACTGTTAGGAGTGGTTAGACCCCTTCTTTGAACTCTGCTGAAGTGTGTGATTTCCCTGTCAGTTGCCAATGCTGTTATTTATTTACTTCATTTATACCCCGTCTTTCTCCCCAAGTCACTTACATCGTTCTCCACTCCTTCATTTTATCATTAAAACAGCCCTTTGATGTAGGTTAGGATGAGAGTTTGTAATTGGTTCAAGGTCACCCACCCAGCTTCCATGACAGAGTGGGGTTAGAACCTGGGTTTCCCAGATACTAATCCGACAGGCTTAACCACTACATTTCCTAATAAGCGCCTGCGGGCTTTGTAGAAGTTCACCAGTGGTCCAAGGCCCGCCCCCCCTGGCTATCTAGCACCTCTTTCAACGTTCCACGCCCAATATCTTGCATGCCCCTTTCCCTTCATTTCTCACTAGCTACCCTCTGCGTTTTCCATTTGCCCACCATTTCAGTACCCTTTCCGCATGCTTTTCTGTCTGCCAATAAATCTTTCAGTAGTTTTTTCCTCCTCATTCCAACTGATTATTCCTGCCATCAGAGGCGCCTTCTCTGCGGTCTTGATGTGGGCTTCACACACACGCATGGACACTTAAAATCCTATTTTATTGTCCAAAATGAACTTCAAATGCATCATGTTTGATCTGTGCAGCACCCCCTCCCCCAAACTACAGTATAGATGGGGCAGTGCTTAGAACAGAGAAGTAGTAATCAGCCTGGTACCACCTGTTGTGATATTGTCTGATGTTTCTGACCCATCCCCCAGCATTCCTGTGCTGGAAAATTGGCTTGGAAGAAAGGCCCTCTAAAATCAGTGGGACTGTCCCCATCTGTCCCAAGGACACTAAAGTTCTCAGTCACAAGTACAGTTGAATGAAATTTGGCAGACTTCCAGCCACATTAAAGTTACTTAGTTTTGCAGGTACAGTGCTAGGATTTGGAAAATGCCGCCCCATTCTGTGCCTGTTTACTGAGATGCAAAGCCTGCCTAAACAAAGCTGACTCCCAGATAAGTATGCGTAGGACTGCTGCTTTGTTTTTCTCCCAAAGCAATAATTTACACCGGGACCCTTACAAGACTATAGGAGTGTGTGCCTAACCCTACCTAAGAAGCTATAAACACTTTATTTTATTTCACCAGAACCTACTCTGTGTGTAACTGCTTAAACTGTGTTTTTGAAAAAAGCTGGTTGCCACTGAGGGGGGGGGGGGAGACTCTCCACTCTGAACTGAATCTGCTGCCCCCTTTAAACCAGCTGGGAGATTCTCCGGTGCAAACTCTCTCTCTGCTAATGAGGCTGGTTTTCTCTGCTCGCTTCTCTGTGTATGTGTGTTTCAAGTTTTCCTCTGTGGGGGCAGGGGGGACATTTGCAGAAAGAGCAGGCTTTAGAAATTCTCTATTCTTCATCTATTCCTGCACAATGCTGCAGCCATTTGACTTTTTAAAAAGGTCACTTTTTTCCTTTGCTGCAAAATGCTGTTTCCAGTTGCTTTTGGTTGGGGGGGGGGGCTTGCAAAAGGGGGGGAAACTGGCTGTCTGGGGGGTGGGGGCTCCCCAGGCTTTGCCTGTGGGGGGAAGTCTGCACTAAACATAGTTAGCACAAGCATTCGCATAGTACAGTTTAGAAGAAGAAGAAGAAGAGATTGGATTTATACCCCACCCTTCACTACCCAAAGGTGTCTCAGAGCGGCTTACAAACTCCTTTCCCTTCCCCTCCCCACAACAGACACCCTGTGAGGTAGGTGGGGCTGAGAGAACTCTTGACAGAAACTGCTCTTTTTCAAGGACAGCTCTTATCAGAGCTAAGGCTTGCCCAAGGTCATCCAGCCAGGTGCAAGTGGAGGAGTGGGGACTCAAACCCGGTTCTCCCAGATTAGAGTCCGCGCACTTAACCACTACACCAAACACACATGTTCCCAGCCCTACTGCTGTTTTCAAAGTGTTCCCTTCCACAAAACACAACCACAGACAGGAAAAAAATCCAGTTTGCACACTGTATTTTTTTCCTCCCATACAAAACTCTCAAAAAACTTCAAAAAGCACCCCTACTACATTTCCCCAATATCCTTCTCTCCCTCAACCCCATAGCCAGATGCTACACCACTGGGGGAAAGCCAACACGTGGTTACGGCACTCCCACTGGCTGACACCAGCCACCATCTTGCCACCACCTTGAAACATGGCCCTTAGGGAGGAGGGACTAACCCCCTAGAGGGGTGGGGCACCTGTCAAAACAGGAATCCAGTCTGACTAAATGAAGTGTATGTCCCATATCCTCTTCTTTCCCCAAAGGCTGGACAATTTTTTGCCCTAATGCATTATTATTTTTTTAGTTAAAACAAAATGACTGTTTGCAGAATTCTTAACAGATACTACTGGCCAGTGTTGCATACTGAGTCTAATGTGTAGTCCAGCTCCCAGGTTTTTATTTGTGTATTTTTAGGTACTTTTTACTTTTCTCCCCAATGGGGATCCAAAGCACCTTGCAGCATCATTCCCATTTCCTCCTTTTTATCTTCACAACAACCCTGTGAGGTAAGTAGAGCTGAGAGAGAGTGACTAGTGCAAGGTCATCAATTGAGCTTCTGTGACAAAGGAGGGATTTGAACCTGGGTCTTGTAGATCCAAAGTCTGACAGCTACACCACACTGACGATGTTACAAGATCAAGCTCATGCTATGACTGTAATATCATATAGCTGGAAGAAATCTGACTTGAATTAAAAATATGTTCATTTGTAAATCCTTTTAATACCAGTTAAGCTGTTTTTTAAATCCTTTCTGTCAATAACCATCCATCCTTTTTTTAAATAGCAAATCATGTTCCTTCCTTCACCTATTCGTCTTGCCATATTTCCTCTTTTACAAAACCTGTAGGGGACTTGAGGACAAAGCAAAGGGAGGATGGAAGAGAACTGCAGCAGATGAGCATGGATGCCCTTCTGGAATTAGGCAGGGGATTGTTTTTGTCATCTGAGAAAATTATCAGTATGGTAACAGGGCCTTAGTCAGCAGTTTGAAGCTGTAAAATATGCTGCCTCAGAAATCATTTTAATCTCTTGTTCATCCGCTCTTAGGTTTGTGATGAACCTGAAGAGTTGAAGAAAAAAGTGAGCAAGCTCTCTTTGGCTGTGCGGGGCGCTAAACACCTTATCATCTATACAGGAGCTGGCATCAGTACGGTAAGACTCTGTGGGAGCTCTTCCACGGTCATATTTCACAAGTTCCTGTTGTGGCTTGTATCGCTTGTGGTCAGTCCATACATTAAATTTACCACCTCAGAATGAAATCCAGATATAATCAGAGCATGGATCACCAGCATGGCCAGGTTATGCTTTTTGACAAACAGCTGTAGTTGGCATATCAGCTAAAGCTGATGAAAGGCACTGCATGCCACAGAGGAGCTTCCAGTGATAGGCCTGGATCCAGCAGCAGCCCAAGCTGTCAACTTGTTCCTTCAGGGAGTCAGGACTGGCTGACTCCTCAGTCCTCAAGCAGCTTTTGTGCTGTCAGTCTTGTCTGGACTGCCCCACTCCCAGGACCACCGGAGAAATGGCAGCTTCAGAATGAGAACTCTATGGCATCAAATTCGCAACCCTACATTTTGGAGATGGAGGTGTATTGCATTCAAGTACTCATTTCAGCATCTCCTGTGAAAGCACTCCAAGTGTAAATGCAAGGAATTTGAACTATGACTGTGGTGTCTGTGCACTGGTGAATTGCTTGGTATCCTCTGGATCAAATGGAGGGTGTGTCTGAAGGAAGTTTTGTTAGACCTATTCAAGATAACAGCCACTATGTGGTACCCAAAGTCATTGCAGTGGACATGAATTGTGACTTCATGTCTCAGGGAGGTATCTATCTGCACAGTTCTGAAGGTTTATGGGCATTTAAATATCTAGAAGAGGCTGTGGCAGTTTCGACCAGTTTCTGCTATGCTGTTCCAGAGAGTCTGTTGATTCCCTGGGACAAAATTTGGAGGGCTCAGCAGGCTATAGTGGGAGGGGGAAATAGAACAGTTGGGCATATGCCACTGTTCCTGTTGCTTTCCAGGGAACAGTTAGCATTCTATATGGTCCCAACTGAAACTGTCACTGAGCTGACCTACACATAAGAACATAAGAGACGCCAATGTTGGATCAGGCCAAAGGCCCATCTAGTCCAACACTCTGTCACACAGTGGCCAAAAATACCAGGTGCCATCAGGAGGTCCACCAGTGGGGCCAGGACATTAGAAGCCCTCCCACTGTTGGCCCCCACAAGCACCAAGAAGACAGAGCATCACTTGCTTCAGAGCCCCTATCTATACCTTGTGGCTAATAGCCACTGATGGACCTCTGCTCCATATGCCTATCTAATTCCCTTTTGAAGCCGTCCATGCTTGTAGCCGCCGCCACTTCCTGTGGCAGTGAATTCCATGTGTTAATCACTCTTTGGGTGAAGAAGTACTTCCTTTTATCCGCTCTAACCCGACCGCTCAGCAATTTCATGGAGTGCCCACGAGTTCTTGTATTGTGAGAAAGGGAGAAAAGTACCTCTTTCTCTACCTGTTCTTTCCCATGCATAATCTTGTAAACCTCAATCATGTCACCCCTCAGTCGTCTTTTCTCCAAGCTAAAGAGCCCTAAGCTCTTTAACCTTTCCTCATAGGGAAAGTGTTCCAACCCTTTTATCATTCGAGTTGCCCTTTTCTGCACTTTTTCCAAAGCTATAATATCCTTTTTAAGGTGTGGCACAATATGCTGTTCTTGTGCCAAACATCTTGGTTCTGCTAGTTTGAAATGTTGAAGGCTCCTCACTCAAAAGCTGCCCCTGCAGGAAGGGAAAATTGGAAAGGCATGAAGCACTTGTTCAACCCACTCCAAATTTTCAGAAAGCAGGAAGCTGTTACCAGACACCTCTTGGGCAAAGCAGAAGACTTAACAAGCCCTGGCAGTGTGGGTGTGGAGGAACAGGGCAGATTACTTGCACAACCAAACAAGGGAAGGAGAAAGCGGAGCCAGCCATCACCTTCTCCCCTCCATCAAAGAGTTGCTCTGTCAGTGGTAAAAAAGAGTTTTGTGTCACATGAAAGATCAGATTAATTGTGGCATAAGGTTTTATGGCATATTAGAGTCTACATCAGATGCATGAAGGGTGTCCTGAAATGGTATGCAAATCTGTATGGGGGTGTGGGGTGCAATAAAAAGAGGTGGCAAAAGCCAATGAAATGCAATACATTTTTGATATTTGTTCACAAAGCTTCATTGTATGCAAGATATGCAGCTGTTCACAAAAGCACTAATAGGTGATTTGTTTAGATTATTATGATGAGGCAGTCTTCTTAGACTTAACCTAATTTAACACTTCATAGAAAATTATTATCTCATTAGGGGAACCTTCCAAATATGTAGTGCTGAGCTGCTTGTCACGTGAGCCTCCTCATGTGTTGCTTGGCTTAAGTCCAGGGTTCCAGGAAACAGCTATGGGGTTATTCCTGGGCAGCATTCAGCATGGGATGTGAGTTTGCTGTTAGGTCTATGTACCGTGAAGGAGTTAGAATTTTGATGAGAGTGACTATAAGCAGGAGACTGAGGGTCTGTGGGAAGTGGACAGCCCAGGGATATTGATGGACTAGGCTAATGCATTCTTGAAGACCCACTCAGTTGGTTTCCTTTTTATTTTGTGTCTCCTTGTAACATAGGCAGCTTCAATCCCTGACTACCGAGGCCCAAATGGGGTGTGGACAATGTTGCAGAAGGGTAGGAGTATCAGGTAATCTGGCACTGGCAGTTCATAAAGACTCTCCTCATATCTGGGAGACTTCCCCAGCTTTACAGGAGAAGGCTAAACCAGGCTGTGTGGGATTGGCTAACAATACGTATTGTACTTCCCCTTTGTCAGAGCTACAGATCTGAGTGAGGCAGAGCCCACGCTCACGCATATGAGCATTGCCTGCTTGCACAAGCACAAACTGGTAAGGAGCTCTTCTTTGTCAATTCTGTATTCCTGTGTCTCAGGGAGAGGGCAGCTGTAAGAGCATAGCTGGCTGTTACCCATGAAAAGCATTTATGTTTCAAGAGGATTTGTGGTGAGAAAGCTTGTCCACATTTAACATCTAAATGCGCCCCCTTGCCCAGGTTGCCCAGAGGCATGGGTTGCAATGTCACCAGTACGTGGATGACACCCAGGTCTATCTGCTGTTGGGTGGCCAGTCTGACTCTAAATCGGAAGATCTGGACCTGGCACTACAAGCCATAGCTGGGTGGCTTCGGCTGAGCCGACTGAAACTGAATCCAACGAAAACTGAGGTCCTGTGTCTACGTCGGGGCGGTCCAAGGTTAGAGATCCCACTCCCGACCTTTGATGGGGCACTATTGGTGCCAGCGTTGGAGGTTAGGAGGTTGGGAGTGCTCCTGGATGCCTCCTTAACGATGGAGGCCCAGGTAGCAGCCTCTGCCAAGTTGGCCTTTTACATCAGGGCCTTGCAGGATTTTTTAAAATTCCACAGGGCCTGCAAGACAGAGCTCTTCCATCAAGTGTTTAAGTGAGATGCCACATTTAACGGCCTACCATCAAGCTGAGAAATCTTTGCCTTACAATTTACTTTGGTGGCCGCCTACTTAACACCTATGCCCATATTAAAGAACTAAACGCTGAAGAGCTAGACACCAGCTGTTGTTTTCCCCTATGGTAGCCAATGGGACAGCTTTCGCCATCTTATATATGTTGTATTTTAAATTATCTGATGATTTTAATTTGTTTAAATTGTTTTTATTGTTTTACTGTCTATAGCCTGCCTTGGCGGGGAGGGTGGGGTATAAATCAAATAAATAAATAAGCAAATAATACATCTTACTTGGGAGTCTGTTCCACTAGGCCAATGCTAGAGCTGAAAAGGCTCTGGCTCTGGTTGAAGCTAAGCGGATATCTTTCAGACCGGGGATCACTAGATGATGTTGATCCGTAGAGCGCATGGCTCTTTGAAGGACCTACCAGGAGAGACAGTCCTGAAGATATGTTGGTCCCAGACCACATAGGGCTTTGAAGGTCAAAACCAAACCCTTGAATTTGATCGGGCATTCAACTGGGAGCCAGTGCAGCTGGCGGAGCACCGGTTGTATATGGGCTTTTAATGGCTTTCCTGTAAGGATATGTGCTGCTGTATTCTGGACCAGTTGCAATTTCCGGGTCAATCTCAAAGGTATCCCTGCTTAAAGTGAGTTACAGCAGTCCAATCTAGAGGTGACCGTTGCATGGATCACTGTAGCTAAGTCACGGGAAGAGAGGTAAGGAGCCAGTTGCCTGACCTGACAAAGGTGGAAAAATGCTGATCTGGCAACATTCGTGATTTGGGCCTCCATTGAAAGCGAGGCATTCAAAGTCACACCCAGACACTTCACTGTTGCCATTGGTGTTAATGCCGCCTTGTCAAGAGCTGTGAGTTGGATAGCCAGTCCTGTCTTTCCATGATTCAGGTACAGGCCTTGAGTGTTGGTAATGGAAAGGGAATATTGCTAATGGAAAGGGGAGTCTCTTGCCTTTGAACTCTTATTAGTAGCTCTGCTTCCTTTCCTTTTAGGTGCATCATGTGGTGTCACAGAATTGTGATGGGCTCCACCTGCGTAGTGGCCTGCCTCAGGAAGCCCTTTCTGAGCTGCATGGAAACATGTACATAGAGGTGAGCACTTGCAGAGGGCAGGATCTTAGTGCACCATAGCATCTCCAGATTACTAACCAGGCATCTTTCCTTCCATCCTTTGCTAGGTCTGCACATCCTGCATACCCAATCGTGAATATGTGCGAGTCTTTGATGTGACGGAACGTACAGCCCTGCACAGGCACCATACTGGCAGGATGTGTCACAAGTGTGGGGCACAGTTGAGAGATACCATTGTACACTTTGGGGAGAAAGGCATCTTGCAGCAGCCCTTGAACTGGGAGGCAGCAATAGAGGCTGCAAGCAAAGCAGATGTGATCCTTTGCTTGGGATCCAGCTTAAAGGTAACCATTGAGGGAACATCTTTAGTGGCTCTCCTGTTTGCTGAAAGCCGCTGCAAGTAGGCGTTACACTGTTTAATGTGCTTGTGTGAAGTCTTTCTAGAGTGATCTTAGAAGGGAGAAGGACTTCTGAAAGCAGTTGAGATCAGCTTTTTGAGATTTCGGTTTATAGCTTTCAAGGTTTTGTAGTGAAACATACACAACTACCTGTATTAATTCTCCTCCTCCCACCAATACAAACATGGGATATTCAAGGATTGTACCAATAGACTTCTATGCTGAGAATCTGTTTCCTAGATCAATGGGTATATAAATCAGGATGAGGGTTGGTGAAAACAGCCATATTGAAAATTTGTGGTTAAGATCAAGAAGGCAAGCCCATTGGCTTGGGAGGAAAAACAAGTGGAAAGGAAACCTAATTTTCAGGAAGCACAATTGTCTCAATTTGTCATTTTCTTTACAGCTAGAATAAAAGCAATAAACAATATATGAGACTCACAAACCACAAAATGATTTATGGCTACATAATGTGTGTGATTCAAGAAGAGGTTTGAAAATAAATTAACTTGTCTTGTCGGGTTGGTCTTTGCCTTCCATGTAAATGAAGCTTCATGTGAGGAGGGGTTGAGCATATGGCCTGATAGTGTAGGAACGACAGTAGTTCTTTGACCATTGTAGAGAAGCATACTGAGTGCTCCTTTAATTTCATTGAGGTTTTATACTCTCTTAATGTTTAAGTGGGTGCAGGAGATCACTTAGTGCTTGAATGTGCGCTGATGAAACGTTTTGCTGAACAGACTTTTTGCCCATCCAGGAAGGACTTTAATTATAGAAGAGGCAATTATTGATATTTGTACTGCAGTGTTTTCTTTACCTAGACCATGGGAGGGCTGACCCATCTTGCATGGTCTGCTTTTTAAACAGAATCCCTGTAGTCCACTGATTGTATGTTAGCATTTAGGAATCAAGAGGTCTTTTCTCAGGATCTCTTAAGAACACAAGAGACGCCAATGTTGGATCAGGCCAAAGGCCCATCCAGTCCAACACTCTGTATCACACAGTGGCCAGAAATACCAAGTGCCATCAGGAGGTCCACCAGTGGGGCCAGGACACTAGAAGCCCCCCCACTGTTGACCCCCCCCCCCCCAAGCACCAAGCTCTTGGTAATTAAAGTATAAGTAATCTGTATCTGGTGATGCTGAGTACGCACTTTTGTGTAAGAATATGAGAGAAGCTGTGCTAGATCAGATTGAAGTCCTCATCTGTTTCACTGTTCTTTGCAAGGATCCCAGTAGGAAGTGTTCCATCTGTAGACAGTGGTTTGCCCACTGCTGATGGCCATCTGTTTTTTGCTTCTGTATGGGTCCTGGTCATTTGCATTCTACAGGAATTCTGTTCACAGATGAATCCTGCAGAAGTCTCTATGATGTCCATAACTTGTCCCTTAGATTGTCCCTACTCATCCCCCTTTCTGATGACTGCAACTGGCGTTTGGAGTTGACAGATTATTAAAAATTGTTTTCAGGTATCTGACAGCCTAAACCCTACTTGTTCCTAGCGCTGAAATGTTTTGGTTGCATTTTCCTTACTTCAACAGGTGTTGAAAAAATATCCACACTTATGGTGCATGAGCAAGCCACCCAGACGCCGCCCTAAGCTTTACATTGTAAATCTTCAGGTGAGTTTGAGCCCTATAGTTTATTTCTTCGATTTCAAATGCCATGATTTTAGTTGCTTTCATAGGATTATCAGGACATATCTCAGTGGTAGAGCAGTATCTTGCATATAGAAAGGCCTCAGATCAACCCTTGGCACTTGAGTTTTAACAGAAAGGAATCTCAGGCAGCAGAAGTGGAAAAAATTCCGTTGAGACTTTGGATAACTGCTTTCAAACTAGACAGCCTTAGGCTAAATGGACTGTTAGTCTGACTGCTTTGTTTGTATGATTCATAAGCTTGTAAGGCTGTTACCACAGTGTCAATGGGATCTGTGCAGGACTGCTACTATTTTGCACAGGTACCCCCACCCTGGGGAGCCACTAGTTGTTGTTTTTTCTGCTGATGACTTTGTATTTATATCTATGAGCTGCTTAAGGACTTTTTTCCTCCTCCAAACAGTCTTAAGTGGTTACCTAATGAAACTAATTATACAGTGAGTCATGTTAGTGTGTGATTGAGAACACTCTTTGTGCTTCATGAATTATGAAACATGACTGGATTGCTGTTTCTTTGTCCTGTCCTTTTACAGCCCACATGATTCTGACTTGGTAGCAGTGGTAAGTCAGTTGTTCACTTCCATGACTGGATTGTTTCTTCTGTCCACAGTGGACACCAAAGGATGATCTAGCAGCCCTGAAGCTTCATGGGAAATGTGATGACGTGATGAAGCTTTTGATGGACGAGCTGGGACTTCCCATCCCTTGCTATGACAGGTGAGCAAAATGTTGAGCTTGTTAAGGGTTGTAACTTCGTACATGACTTTTTCACTTCGGCAATCATTACCAGTTATTTTACCACCCTCTCAGGTGGTTAGGCTTACTGTGTATGCTTACACAATGTCATATGCCTGTAATTAAAGATAATCCTTTGGAACACTTGGCCCATAAGGTGTTTTATGATGTAATTGTTCCAAGGCCTGCTTTGCTGTGGTGTGTTACACATGGTGATTCTAAACACTGGGGTTTTTAACTTGATGCTTGGACTTAAGGCAGTGAGTGTGAAATTCTCTGGCAGTGTTGTGTATTAAAGATGGCATATTCTTTCTCTCTGTCCTTAGAACAAAGGATCCGATCTTCTCTTTGGCTACTCCATTGCGACCTGAAGAAAGCAGCAGCCATAGCCGGAAACCTGTGGCCCCACCAGCAAGTCTTCATGAGGTGCAGCTAGGGGAGCAGCAGCAGGTGCCTGCAGCTCCCTTCTCTGGTGGCTGGTTTGGCAGGGGCTGTGCAAAAGGCACAAAGAGAAAAAAAGCCTCTTGATTATGGCCCTGCCCAAAGAGGACACTAGACTTTTTAACCTTGGGGTCCAACTGAAGTTACTAACGTCAGGACAAAAAAATGTCCTCTGCACTCAATATGATCAGGATTGCTGGGTTAACTGGAAAAGCAGCTGCTATTTTCATATATGTTTTATATAATTTTCTCACTTTATGAACATGATGTAGGTGAAAGCCTACCTTGGTTCCTACTGTGTAAGAGGAAGCTGGCGTTTGATACTCAGGGCTGCCAATTCTTAAATTACAATAAAACAATAAATGGCTGTTTCTTGGAAGGCTGACTTTTCATTTAGTGCAGAGGTTGAATCTCCACCCATTATTATGTATCTATGCCTGCTGAGCCTGGCTGTATTGGAGCTGAAGCAAGCGTATCAGTTCATGTTGTGGAAGATGTGAATCTGTACCAGAGTGAGAATTGTGTGTGTGTACACATACCTGCAGAAGGGGGGATATTTTGCAGCTGGGCTAGAAACATTTCACCAGTTGCTTTTATGCAAATAAAATGATGTTTTTAGATGGTTCTTGTGGTGGCTCCACACTAGTAAAATGTAGCATATAATTAACATCATTTTTACATTTATTTAAAACATTTATTAGCCGCCTTTCTCAAGGTGGCTTATAATACAAATATGACATCATAAAAACACAATAACAATTATAAAACCCATTTAAAGTCACAATTAAAAACTCCAATTAGAACTGCCAATAATAAAAGCTTAATCAAATGCAGTTCGAAATAAAACTCTCTCCAACTGCCTCCTGAAGATCGACAATGAATGTGCCAGGCACACACCTTTGTAGAGAGGTTTCTCCATAATTGTGGGGCTGCCATGGAAAAGGCCCTTTTGTGTACCTACCAAACAAGCTTTTGGATTCAATGGGACAGTCAGGAGGGCATCTCCCTGCGATCTTAATTCACACATGTGTGAGAGAAGACAATTCAGATACCATGGTCCTAAGCCATCTAGAGTTTTTAAAGGACAAAATCAACACCTTGAATTGGGCTCAGGAGCAGATCGGTAGCCAATGTAATGGCTGTAATATTGGGGACATATGCTTTCTATAGCTGGCACTAATAGACCAACAGTCTAAACATGGAATTCTGCACTAGCTGCAGCTTCTGAACACTCTTCAAGGGTTCCAAGTAGAGCACGTTGCCGTAGTAAATGTAACTAAGGCATGGATCACTGTGGCTAGATCTGACTGAACCAGGAATGGTCGCAGCTGACATACCAGCCAGAGCTGGGCAAATGCACTCCAAGTCACAGCAGCTATCTGGCTTTCTAATGTGACTGCTGTGTCAATAAGTACTCCCAAGCTGCAATCCTGGCTTTTGAAGGGAAGTATAACCCCATCCAAGATGGGAGATCTGAAGTCCCTGGTCTGCCTTTCTACTAATGCAGAGAGCCTCTTTCTTGCCAGGTTCAGCTTGTATCTCTAATGGAACTTCCAGGTGATGTATCATTCCACTGTTCTGGTGATTTTTTCCCCCATGAAGGCTGCATTTTTTCTAGTTGACTTATTACAGGTTTTTTGCTTTTGTGTGGAACAGACATGCAATTTCTGTAGCGTGCACACACTTAACACAACTTTTTGGCCATATTTTCAAAATGATTTGTTTTGGTGCATATTAAAAGGTTCTGTTATGGTTATCAGTTTCCAAACTATTTACTGTAGTCACCTTCTTAAAAAAATTGAAATTGGTGCCAATACACAAGTGTTGTTGTTGTTCAGTCGCACAGTCGAGTCCGACTCTTTGCAACCCCATGGACGAGATCACGCCAGGCCTTCCTGTCTTCCGCCGTCCTCTGAAGTTTGCTCTATTTCATGTTCGTTGCATCTCATACTTTGCCATCCCCATCTTCTTTGACCTTCAATCTTTCCGAGCATCAGGGTCTTCTCCAGTGAGTGCTCCCTTCTCATTTGGTGGCCAAAGTATTTGAGCTTCAGTTTCATTATCTGGCCTTCCAAGGAACAGTCAGGGTTGATTACTTTTAGGATTGACTGATTTGATCTTCTTGCAGTCCAAGGGACTCTCAAGAGTCTTCTCCAGCACCATAGTTCAAAAGAATCTATTCTTCGCCACTCGGCCTTCCTTATAGTCCAACTCTCGCTGCCATACATGACTACTGGGAATACCATTGCTTTGACCATGCGGACTTTTGTTGGCAGGGTGATGATGCCTCTACTTTTTATCATGCTGTTTAGGTTCGCCATCGCTTTCCTCCCAAGGAGCAGGCGTCTTTAAATTTCATGGCTGCTGTCACTGTCTGCGGTGATCTGGGATTCCAGGAACGTGAAGTCTGTCACTACTTCCACGACTTCCCCTTCTATTTGCCAAGGAGTGATGAGGCCGGATGCCATGATCTTAGTTTTTTTGATGTTGAGCTTCAAGCCCACTCTTTCATCCTGAGCAAGAGGCTCTTAAGGTCCTCTTCACTTTCTGCCATTAGAGTGGTATCGTCTGCATATCTGAGGTTGTTGATCTTTTCCCCAGCAATCTTAATTCCCGCTTGTGATTCATCCTGGCCAGCATTTCGCTGGTGTAACAAGTGTAAAGAGTTGTTATTTCTACAATAGGTGGTGGTGCCGATATGATGAATAGTACTGTCATAATGAATATCTGCTGAGCTGTGGATCCTCGTTTGTGGTTCTGTATGCCACTAATGCTGGAAACAGAAAAGCTTAGAATGTAGAGAAGGATACTGTGTAGAGACGTGGCACAGCCCTGTATCTGCTCCACAAAGCAAACCTTACCTTCAAAAACATTCCTGTAGACCGTGATTAGTTAGGGAAGTACTGCCTGCTCATAATGACATGGGCAGTTTCAGTGATGGAGAGTCAAGTGTCCAGGAAAAGAAGACTGATGATGGGTGTAAATTCCATCAGTGGGGGAGGGGATTGGCAATTACAGCCACCACGAAAAATCCAGGTGAGCCAGTGGTCCTGCAAACATTTTCCTGACCCACTCTCAAAGACACGGCAGTGGGAATGCTGCAGTTGGTAGCTAGAAGCAGGCACTGCAGTGCTTGGCCTCTGCCCCTCGCCTGGTCCTGTCTCAACAGGCATCTGGAAAAGCCCCCTCCCCCACTAATGGTGGGCTGGGGAGAGGTGCTGCCATGCTGCTCTTTGCTGGCCAGTCACACACTGCAGCCAGCAGGACAGCACTGGCAGTCATGCTCCTCCTTGCCGGCTGCACTGTGCACGGAGCTAGCACAGGGTGAAGCGAGGATTCTGCTTGTGCGTGCTCCTCCTCGCTGCTACCCCCCCCCCCCCCACGGGGTGCTCCGAAGCAGGCGGCTCCGCAGGGATTTCCACTTGGTAAAGCAAGTAGGCAATACGCCGCTGTGTCAGTCAAGAGCCATTGTCATTAGGCCTGGAAGGCACTAACGCAGGCAGTCGCAGCCTTGCAGGTTTGGCCCACTTCGCCATCGGGTAAGGGAGTGTGGGGCGAAGCCTTTATCCAAGGCCGTTTTCAGCACCCCAGCAGCTCCCGGCCACCTGCAAAGGGAAACTCATTTCCAAGGGGGCGAAACATCGGCTGGAAGGCAGGGCTTCCTTTGTCACGTGACACATCGAAGATGGCAGCATCGCGTGTCCTTCAGTACGTCACTGATCAGGTGACGGGGGAAGGTTCTGACTTAATGACAGCTCGAGGGTCAGGGCAGCAGCCAAGAGTCCGGCGCTCAGTTGCTTGTTAAAGATGCTGCGGAACGGGTCTGTTGGGGCCTCCTCGCCTTCCAGTGACGCAGCCGCCGCCGCCGCCCGACCTGTGCGCGTCTGGTGCGACGGATGGTGAGTAAGGATCCTTCTCCCCTGTAACTGTCGCCAAGGAGACCAAGTCGGCAGTTGGGACGCCTCCCTCGGTATTTCTATGACAACGGCCGCTTGGTCTCTCCTCCTTCACCGTCCAGGGGCTGCTGTTGCAAAACGTGCGTTTCCATGGCAACGGCCACGCGGCATTCCGTGGTGCTCCTGTGTCGGAGTGGCTCGGCTGCTCCGCTCCTGCCTGGGGCTCACTCTGGGCAAGGAGCCGTGCAGGCTTCACTCCCCCCGCCCGCGTCCTTTGGAGGGACATCTCGACTCTCTGAGTATCCTGGATGCAGATCTGCATTATCGCCCCCGGCAGAGTTGGAGGCGCATTCTTGACGGCTGTGTAATTTTGCCAAGGTCAGCCTAGGCAGCTCACGGTCCTTCAGGAGAGCCACTATAGTGCCCCTCAGTAGGACTGAGGTTACAGTTGCACAGCGATGCCCGTGCTTGGGAAGCAGATCCGTCGCGGACTCGCGGGGCTGCCTTCCGAGTAAACGTGCGTCGGATTGTGCTGTGCACTATTAACCGAGAGAGAAGGGGTGTTGTGGAGAGAAGTATGAGCCTCGGAGAGAGGGTTTCCTGCTTGTTCAGCCCAATCCACCACTCCTTTGGCCTTAATAAGGAAGGTGGCTCCATCCGTCCTGTTTTTTTTGTTGTACGGGTCGGCATTTCTTTTTTTTGGTCAGCA
Source organism: Gekko japonicus (assembly GCF_001447785.1). Lineage (NCBI taxonomy): Eukaryota > Metazoa > Chordata > Lepidosauria > Squamata > Gekkonidae > Gekko > Gekko japonicus. The sequence continues at coordinate 116,617 of NW_015172015.1, read as the reverse complement.
TGGAGATCTCTGATCTCGCAGCACTTCTTGCTAGCACTGTCCCTGGAGTTTGTATGTGATGATACTGAGCATGTGCTGTGAGTGGGTGAAAGATCAGGCGAATGGCGTGCAGTTTGCAGTAGTGGAGCATTTGAGGGCTGGGCTGAGTAGACCACCTATCCCAGCACAAGGTCCTTGGTAGTGGGTAGTTGGGCAGTTGCTGAATCATCTGTTGCTGGTTGACTCCTCATTCCCCTGCTGATTGCCTTGTGCCCTGAAATAGGGAAATTTAAATGTCCTAATAAACCAATTATCCAAAAGGAACTGGGTGTTCTCATCTATGTACAATGTAGAAAGGACTTTGGAATTTAGAAAGGGTCATAAACTTCCGTTTCTTCACTGAAACTATTCTGGAGGTTATCCTGTGCCCTGGATTCCCCTGGTTATGAGGTGTGTATGTTTGTTGGCCCCATTATGACATTTGTTTATGATTATTGCCAACAATCCCATGTGGCCTAGAGTGTACCTTATTTTCCTGGGCTGGGTTTCACAGACCCAAGCAAATATCTTTTACGTTCATCAACCAGGATTGTAAATGGGCAGGGGAGCATATGAGAGGCACAATCTCTGCAGGAAGTGATATCAAGGGCACACTTTTCTGGCATTTCAGAACTTTGTACAAATAACCCAGCCATTCTAGTGCCTCCCACCTTATCCAAATGATGAACAAAGTTGGTTGTGGGAGCTTTTGTGTTTCAATGTCTCTTGCACAGTTACTGCTCCTATCTTGATGCTGCAGAAGGGTTCAGGAACCATGAACAGAATGTTCCCTTTTGTGTCTTGTTCTGTTCTTGCTGGACTTTGAGATTATAAACCTACAAGTGGGAACCTGCAAAGACTTGCCAGGAGGCATCTCATTTCCTCCTCCCCCACTATTTCTTCTTTCCTGAAAACTCCATAGCCTCTCCTCCCCTTTTCCTGCTTCCTTATCCCATTACAGGGTTGCCAACCTCCAGGTACGTCCTGGAGATGTCCTGGAATCACAACAGGTTTCCCAACTACAGAGATTAGTCCCACCATTAGGTTGCCAGCTCCAGGCTGAGAAATTCATGGAGATTTCGGGGTGTAGTCTCAGGAGGGTGAGGTTTGGAGTGGGAAGCAACCTCAGTAGGGTATAATGCTGTACAGTCCACCCTCCAAAGCTGCCATTTTCTCCAGAGGAACTGATCTCTGTCATCTGGACAGCAGTTGTAATTCCAGGTGATCTCGAGCTCCCACCTGGAGCTTGGCAACCCCGAATCCCATGGAGGAAATGACTGCTTTGGAGGGTGGAGTCCCTTCCCTCTTCAAACCCCACTACCCCCTGGCTCCACTCCACCTCAGATCTCTAGAGATTTCCTAACCTGGAGTTGGCAGCCCTATCTTGTTCCCACCCAACAGCCAACCTACCTTTACCTGCCCTTCTGTTCTAATCTTCCCCTGCCCCCAGCAGCCTCTGCCTAGAAAAACTGTGGCCCAGTTGTCTGCTGCAGGCCACTGGGCCAGGCCCACTTGCATGGTAGGAACCCTTAAATATTTGTGGTGTGGCACCTCACTGCCCCCTGTATCCCCCTCCCCACACTATTTCCTCTTTCCCGCCTCCTGACACCCCATATCCTCTCCCCTTTCCCTGCCTCATTCTCTCCTTCTCAGCCATTCACTAACCTACCTTTTATCTGCATCCCATCTTCAGCTATGTTTATTATTTATTTACTTCATTTATACTCCACCTTTCTCCACAATGGGGACCAAAGTCGCTTACATTATTCTCCTATCCTCCTTTTTATCCACACAACAACCCTGTGAGGTAGGTTACGCTGAAAGTATGTTACGGATCCAAAATCAGCTTCCAAAGCAGTAGGAGAATTGGAACCCGGGTCTCCCAGAACCTACTCTGAAGCTCTAACAGCTACACCACACTCATACACTCATAGGGAAATTGCTGTTGCAGGCAGCCAGGCCTAGTTGGGTCATACAAGTCATTTGGTATCAAGTCACTCATAGATTGTTTCCAGGCCTTGGCCTAGAGATCTTCCAGAATTACAGTTCAACTCTAGACACAATCTGTCCCCCTGGAGAAAATTACTGCTTTGGAGGATAGACTCTATGGCACTGATTCCCAAATTGGGCAATACCGCCGCTGGGGGGCGCTGGAACAATCCAGGTGGGCTGGAATGATCCAGGTGCAGATCCAAAAACTGCATCTTTTTGTCCACTTCTTGAAGGTAGATTTCCACCTATGTAGGATCCTAGCCCGCTCCAATCAGGGAGCTAGGTTCCCTGCGGAGAGCCTATGGGACTCTCGGCCACTGTAAATAACCTATAGGGAAGTAGGGGTGTGTTTTGGGTGGCGGTTTCTCCGGGGATATAAGCCGGAGCCGACCAAAGTCGTCTTGTTCCGGATAGAATAAAGTAGGCTTTGCTGGACTCACTCTCCATTTGCATACTTTTCACTGGCGATGAAGGTGGAATCCATCTCCCTCGGAACAGAGACCACGTTCAGGACATCGCCGTGAGCCACCGCGCCGAATTTGCCACCGCCGCCAGGATCGAGCATCTTTGAGAAGCGCCGCTCACCGCACCGCTCCCAAGCTCCGAGCATCGCACTGCTCCACCTCTACGCAACGCTGAGCATCGCCCTGCTGGCCCCGAGAGCAGCACCGCACCGCTCTGCCATCTACGCTGCTCGTTTCCATGTGGAACCCGTAAGATGGCTGCCGCATCAGAGAGTGTCCCAGTCTTCGACATCTCCCAACCCTCACAGTGGGAGACCTGGCTGGAAACTCTCGAGAGCCACTTCACCATCCACAAAGTGGTGGATCCAGATATAAAAAAGGCGTACCTGCTGCGCCACTGTGGGATGGAGACCCATCTCCTGCTTAAGGACTTAATAGCGCCCAAGCTGACCGAAGACGAGTCGTACAGCTCCTTGGTCAAGGCGCTGACTGAGCATCTGGCTCCCAAACCTACGAAGTTTGTGGAGTGCCTGGACTTTTTTGTGAAGGTCCAGGGTCCCAACGAGACCGCCTCAGATTTCCTGGCGGCTTTGCGGCAGAGTGCAACCAGGTGCTCCTTCTCCAACCTAGCTGAAACTCTCCTCAACCAGTTCCTTGTGGGACTCCGAGAGCCGAAGCACCAGAGGAAGCTGGTAAGCCAGGATGAGCTGGACCTGGAGAAGGCAATCCGGGAGACCGCTGCATACTAAAAGGCACAACAAGACCGCCGCGCCAAGGCGGTCCATTGCACGCAAGCGACCTCCGACCCCGACGCCTCGGACGAGGACGAAGTGCACCAGGTCCATCGTCGGTCGTCTCAGCCGTCCACCAACGCAAGCAAAGCCTCTTCGACCGCCTCTGTCCCGTGCGCCAGCTGTGGTGAGGGCCACGAGCACCGGTCGTGCCGCTTCCGAAACGCAGTCTGCTGGACCTGCAACAAATTGGGGCACATCTCCTGGGTTTGCCGCTCCAAAGGACAACACCAGAAGTCGTCTGCGTACCAGACCACGCCGAAGCCGTCCAGCGACCTCCACTCCATATCGGGCCACTTCCCGCAACCCCAGGTCTGTAACTTGCCCCCCGATGGCCCCAACAAGATGCATGTCATGGTCCTCATAGAGGGATCCCCCTGCAGCATGGAGATCGACACAGGGTCGACCTACTCCATTATCTCCGCGGATATGCTCCGCACGCTGTGTCCAAATGGGGGCTCGCCCTTGCAGAAGTCGTGGGGTTTCCGGTTAAGGGACTTTAATAAGAATCCCATGGCGGTGCTAGGCTGGGGCAAGTTCCGGGTACAGTTCCAAGACTTTAATGGCACCCTAGACCTGCTGGTGGTGAATAGGCCTCTCTCCAGCCTGCTAGGACTCTCGTGGTTCGAGGCCCTGGGTCTGTCTCTGAATGGAATCCATCAGGTCAGGTCACGGGATTTTGGCGCAGTGTGTGTGGAATTTCCCCGCGTTTTTGATGGCACACTGGGACGTTTCTCTGGGGGACCCCCCCCATCTCCCTGGATCTAGACCCGGATGCCACCCCTAGCAATGAAGACAAAAATTGAGGCCGAGCTAGATCGCTTAGTGGAACAAGGGGTCCTGGAACCAGTCGCTTCGGCACGGTGGGAGCCCCCATAGTCACCCCGGTGAAGCCCAACGGGGACTTGCGCATTTGTGCTGACTATAAATGGACGCTAAACAAGGCTCTGCAGGTACTCTGCAGCCGTTTCTAGACGACGTGCTGATCGCCGCGCCGGGTGACTTGTCCTTCACAGACCGTCTGCGGGCCATTCTACAATGTTTCGACGCAGCGGGGCTCAAAGTCAAGCAGGAGAAATGTCTCTTGGGTGTGCCGTGCATCGAGTTCCTGGGCTTCGCGGTCGACGCTTCGGGCATCCATCCCACTGCGGACAAGGTGACTGCCATCACGCAAGTGCCGCCTCCAGCGTCCAAGTCCGAACTGCAGGCCTTTTTGGGGCTCCTGAACTTCTACCACTCCTTTTTGCCCCTCAAAGCTGCAGTCGCAGAACTGCTCCATTGCCTCCTGGACAAGTCAGCACCTTGGGTCTGGGGTCCGCCACAAGCAGCTGCATTCCAGGCGGTCAAAGACCTGCTCGTCTCGAATGCGGTCCTGGTGCATTTCAATGAGGTGCTCCCGGTGGTGCTGGCCTGTGATGCTTCCCCCTACGGGGTGGGAGCGGTACTGGGCCACAGAATGCTGGACGGCCGCGAGGTCCCAGTTGCGTATTATTCCAGGACTCTGTCAGCGGCTGAGCGCAATTACGCGCAGATCGATGAGGCGCTGGCTATTGTGGCGGGGGTGAAAAAGCTTCACCACTATCTGTACAGGCGGCCCTTCATGGTCCTCATGGACCACAAGCCGCTGCTGGGCCTCCTGGCCCCCAACCACCAGACCCCCCAGATGATTTCACCCCGGGTGCTCTGCTGGTCTGTTTTCCTGGCGGGGTACTCCTACGCTCTCGTCCATTGGCCTGGCAAGGTAATAGGCCACGCGGACGCCCTGAGCCGCCTACCCCTGCTGGTCTGTAACCTGGATCCAGCTCCCACCCACCAGATAGCTCTCCTGGAGACCCTTCCAGATCGGCCGGTCCATGTTGCGGAGGTGGCTCACGGCACCTCCAAGGATAAGGTACTTTGCCGGATCTTGGACTGGGTGGTGAAGGGGGTGGCCCGTGGCCAAAGGAGACCCTGACGTAATGCCCTTTGCTTCCTGGAAGGACGAGCCGTCCGTCCACCGGGGCTGTGTCATGTGGGGTACTAGGGTGGTCATCCCAAAACCCCTATGGGAGTGGGTCCTCACCGCCCTTCACGAAACGCACCCCGGGGTGGTGCGCATGAAAGCCTTGGCCCGGAGCTACGTCTGGTGGCCAGGGTTGGAGGACGTGGTGAAGCGGTCCAACCCCTGCCAACGGTCCCGGCCCAAGCCCCGGAACAGGCCTGGGAATCTTCTCACTGCCCCTGGTCCTGGTTACACTTGGATTTTGCGGGACCATTCTAGGGGCAACTCTTCTTTATCCTGGTGGATTCCTTCAGCAAGTGGCTGGAGGTAGTTCCTGTGCCCGCCACCTCCTCAAAGGCAGCCATCCGGGCGATGTGGCGGATCTTCAGTGCCCAGGGAATCCCCGACGCGCTGGTCACGGACAACGGGATGACGTTCACATCAGCGGAGTTCCAGGAATTCACGAGCTACTACGGGATCTGCCACGTCCGGGCTGCCCCGTTCCACCCTGCTACCAACGGCCAGGTCGAGCGCATGGTCAGAACCACAAAGGATACTCTCCGCCACTTGGACTCCCCGGATTATAAACTGGCAGCTTTCCTTTTCGGCCAGCGAACGACGCCCCACACCACTACAGGGCGCAGTCCGGCAGAGCTACTTCTGGGCCGCTTGGCAACCCGGTTGGATCGTCTGCACCCCGACCGGGCATCGACAGAGGCACTGGGCATGGAGACGCACGAGGCAGCCAGGGGTTTCTTCCCGGAAGATCCCGTGTACACACGGAACTACGCCCGGGGGCCCACCTGGATCCTGGCACGAGTCATACGAGTTAAGGGCCCCAGATCGTATGAGGTCTCTTGTGAGGATGGCCAAGTTCTACACTGGCACATCGACCAGCTATGCCGCCGGACGATGCCATTGGACCCCGAGGACTCGGACATAGCCGAGGTTCCGGAGACCTTACCCCAGGCCCAACTCCCGGTGGCCGACCCCCGGCCTCTACCCTTGGTTGAACCCGAGACCCCTGTTCTGGAGGCGTCGGGGATGCCCCCCCCCCCCACGACGCCTCTCCCGGCCAGCTCACCTCCAAGAGCTCCCAGGGTAGAAGCCGCAGCAGTCCCTGAACCTCGCCGCTCTACCCGCACCAGGAAGTTACCAGACCACCTGAAGGACTAGGGGAGTGTACCACCAGAAGAAGGCTGTCTGAGGAGTGGAACTGGTGTGTTGCAGACAACAGTAACAGAATAATTCTTCAGTCTATTCAAATGTGTCCTACTCTTCCTCCCAAAAACTCGGAAGCTATCCCACAGTTTCTCCATAAATTTTTTTGTAAAACAAGTCTGTGGTGGGCCTGAAATTGCCCAGAAAACTTCATGGCTGAGTGGGGATTTGACTCCAAGTTGTCTTGATGCAATTCACACACACACCCCAAGACAGCCCCACACTAGATTGTTCTTATCCTGTCCTCTGTGCCCTCTGGCATTCAGTTGGTAATTGAGCTAGACTAATGTTGACAGCATCTAATAAATGTTTTATTAGTGCTTGATAGCACAAATGCCTTAGGAATATGCGGCTTCTGTGCTTACAGCTTCATTTAGAAGCAGTTCGTATATGTATATGCAATTCTGTCAGATGCAAACTTCTTGCGCACCTTGCATTCCATTCCTAGCAGTTTAGTTAATGAACTTTAAGAAGTGGGGCTGGAATGTCTTGCAGGGAGGAAGTGTGTAATCCACATGGCTTGGTGTGGAACAGAACAGACAAGGCAAGTTTTATTGCCTTGTTGGCAGATAGCATCTGCTGTTGTCACAGCATTTCAGGATTTGGGTAGCACAATCAGCCCTGACTGTGAATCCCATGAAGAGACAACATAGTTGTTGTTATTGAAATAAGGCCTTGATCCTTAAAAGAAGTTTCTCTCAGCAACAGCCAGCTCCAGGAATAACTCCAGATCTTGTTAACAGAAATTTTGTGGAGCTGTGGAGCACAATGAATCTAGCATCTTGCATGACATCCCTTGTGTGTATATATCCTGGGATGCATAAACTGCTTGTATATATCTCTGCCAGCCTTCAGTATAGGTTACAAGCAGTGTTCCCTCTAAGCTGAGTTAGTGTGAGCTAGCTCACAACTTTTTTGCTTCTGGCTCACAGATTTTTGTCCTAGCTCAAGAAGGAGGGCTCCAGAGCCAGCTAATTTATGCAGCAGCTGAATCTCTCGCTCACAACTCTAATGCCAGCAGCTCACAAAGTAGGATTTCTGCTCACAAGACTCCACAGCTTAGAGGGAGCATTGGTTACAAGATGCAAGGGAGGGATGAGAAATGGCCTCTGCAATTTCTCTCCATGTCATCAGGGCAACTGAGGTCATATGGCCATTGAAAGGTTTTCTTAGGAATGCTGGCTCAAAGACCTAACCTACATTGCAATATGATAGCTATTTGTTGTTGTTGTTCAGTCGCAGAATTGAGTCTGACTCTTCGCAACCCCATGCACCACATCACGCCAGGCCCTCCTGTCTTCTGTCATGCTCCAGAGTTTGCTAAATTTAATGTTCATTGCATTGATAACACTGTCTAACCATTTCATCCTTTGCCATCCCCTTCTTCTTTTTCCTTCAATCTTCTTTTTCCTTCAATATGATAGCTAAGTACTCCATTAATAACTGCTTGCCTTGAGCCTGTTGATATATTACACAGTGGTGTCAGATCAGATCTGAGGCATTAATGCCCTGTCCTGTTGTTAACTTGGAACTCATGTTGTCATCACTTTTGCTATTATTGCTCCCAAATTGTTAAGTGTGGGTATCTTTACCCTGTTTGAAAAAGGAAGCATTTAGCGGTCAAGTAATTTCCAGCCCTTCTTCCACTGTTGGTGTGGGGGGGAAAAGACAGTTCTAAATGTGCGTGTACATGGGACATGAAAAAGTGCGTATTAAAACTGAGTTGTACCAAGTTTTTGATTAATGACTGTGCAGGAAGGTTAACTTATAATTGCATTTCAAGCGTGTCACATGTTACAATGCTTTCAATTTTGTATGGACATCATTTGATTTACAATGCTGATACAAGTGTATTTTTAACACCGACAATGGAATCTGGTTTACATGACTTGTGCAAATGGGATCCATGTATTCATTTTCTCCTGGCAAAACAAGATGCCTTCTTAATTTAATGTCTTTGAGAGGATCATTTACTCAGTGTTCCCTCTAAGATGAGTTGTGTGAGCTAGCTCAGAGTTTTTTAGCCTCTGGCTCACACATTTTTGTCTTAGCTCAGGAAGGAGGGCTCCAGAACAAACTAATTTATGCAGTAGCCAAATTGCTCGCTCACAACTTTAATGCCGGTAGCTCACAAAGTAGAATTTTTGTTCACAAGACTCCACAGCTTAGAGGGAACATTGCTTGTGGTGTGCTTTCCTCTTCTGGAGAATATTTAACATCTCATTCTTTGCTTTCCTAGTTCCATATCAGCAGGAGGAAAGCTGCAACCTACTGCAATGCACAATGCATGAGTGCTTTATTCTGTATGTAGTCCCAAGGAGGCAGTCCCAGTGTGCCTTGAGCTTGAAAAGCTTTTTAGCAGATGAATAAAAAATATTGCAATAAATGTTCTGCACACACACAATGTATATCATATTACAGTCAACTTTTCAGAATAAAATACTATAAATGGGAAGCCACAAAGAGTTTGGAAAGAAGGAATTGAGACAAAAGGAATAGAAGGGTAATGAACCACTAGTTGGGGGGGGGGAGGGGTTGAGCTCAGAGCTGTTTATGAGCCATTCTACACACACACACACACACACACTTTTTTTCAGTGCCCAAGGGAGGATTCTTGTTGTCTTTGTCCCTGAAAAGTGTTGTGGGGAGGCATTTGGACTTTGAAAGCATGCTCAAGGATATTACATATTACAACATTTTAGGTATGAAATTATTATACAATCAAGTGTCTTTTATCAACAATTCTAAATGTATGTTCTTTTCAGGGACAAGCTAAACCAAAATGATATATAGTAATGGTCATGATGGCTGCTTCTCTGTTGCAGAGTGACCCGGGGATGGAATAATTTTCAAAGAATAAGCACGTGGGGTCTGTGCGCTTAGTCCTTACAAACGGAATCAATTTTCATTTGAAACTTAGCTTACCAACCCCTGCTCCCACTTTTACCTTCCTTAATGAAGTTTCTGTAAACATTTGTGACTTTGCAGTGTATTGTAGTTCTTTATTAGACTTGGAGAACAAGCATCCCTAAGTATTGTAGAGAATATGGTAATGGATAAAACTTGGGATGAAGAAAGAGCAGATGTCTATTTATCAGTAGGGCAGTAATAATAACTAGGAATAAAGCCATCTGAGTTGGTGAGCTCCGACTCATGAAATCTCATGCGAGAATAAATATGGATAGTCTTTCGGGCGCCATTGGACTTCTGTTTTCCTAGGAATAAAGCCATTCTTCACTACTTGTAAGAGCACTGCCTTAGTTAGTAATCAATACCAGGGGTGTACTGGGTGGGTAGCTAGTCCAGATGGCACTGTAGCATTCTATGCATGGTGCAGAAAGAGAGTCTTGTGATAACAGTGCCAGGCCAAACTCTTCACACAAATCCCTTTGTATTTTTATAGCTATGATATGGTGCATTATGGACACTCCAACCAGCTGCGCCAGGCTCATGCAATGGGGGATTATCTTATTGTGGGAGTCCACACAGATGGTAAGGAAATGGTTTCATTTTTGGCTATTTCAGAAATACCTTTATAAAGGATGCCCAGATTCTTTTCTGAAAACATGGTCACAGCAGATTCCTTTCAGCCAACCCCTGCTAGATTACTCTCTGTTACTGTCTATATCCATGTGACCTTGGAATTCACAGATTCTGGGGCTTTTTCTAAGTCTTGGCCTATATTAGGTTGAGCCTAGCTAGACCCAGGGTAGGAATCATTACAGACAGTATACTGCCCAGTGGCATTACTGCAATAGAGCTAGTTAATGCAGTTGTTTTTAACAGTCTTCTCCATGCAAGCTCTCTTCAGATACACATTCTCTGAAGAGTCCTACTTTTCTCATTGCTGGTTGAGATAAAAGTATTGTGACAATTCATTTATAGCTTTGTGAGCAAGTCAGCATAGAGTTGGGTGGGACAGGGACAGTTAGGGAATAGCAGAAAATGGTGGTTAGAATCAGAGAACACAAGCATAGGCAGATTTAACAGGGGATTAGACAGATTCATGAAGGGTAGGTCTATCACTGGCTGCTAGCCATGGTGACTAAAGGGGACATGTACATTCAGAAGCAGTAACAGTCTGAATACTGGTGCCAGGAGGCAACATCAGATGAAAGTCTCAGCCTCTATCCCTTGTTGTTGGCCCTCCAAAGCTGGCCACTCTGTGAGACAGGATGTTGGACTAGATGGCCAACTGGTGTGATCCAGCAGGGCTGCTCTTGAGTTGTTACGAGGAGAGAGGTAGTTAGTAACAGGCTGAGGAAGTAAGGATTTTTATTGAAACTGTGTCAAGCCGGAGGAGAACTGTTTTAGACACAGGGGAAGCAGTTACTGTGTATTCAGTTGGGGATAGCTGAAGGAAATTAGATTTTCCTAAATGTTTGTCGAGGTTGGTTGGGTGAAATCCATGGCAAGTGCTATTGAATACGCGCTTCACATAATAAATTTGTCTTGCTTTATGAGATCAAAAGTTCTGTCTAGTCAGCACTCTCCCTCCAACAATGGCTGGCCAGATGTCATCTGAATATCCGGGAGCTAGATTTGATTATGGTAGCCACCCCTTCTTGCTTGTCTTGGCATCTGGCTCTAGCACCTTAGCACTTTATGATTGTTTATAATGGTATGATTAACTGATGTTTTTATTTGTGCTGCTTTTGTGTGTTTTACACTTTTATGTAAGCTGCCCTGAGCCTGCCTCGGTGGGGAGGGAAGGATATAAGTCGAAAAAATACATACATAAATAAAAATATTAACAAATATTGCTCTTCTTAACATCAGAGGAAATCTCCAAGCATAAAGGTCCTCCTGTCTTCACACAAGAAGAGAGATACAAAATGGTGAAAGCCATCAAGTGGGTAGATGAGATTGTGCCGGGAGCTCCTTATGTTACAACACTAGAAACTCTGGATAAATACAACTGTGACTTCTGTGTACATGGAAGTGAGTACATGAACTTTCTGTAATCAGTCATTTATACATACTAACACTGGCCAGGCTCAGTGGAAGTTTTCAGAACCTTTCAGTTTGCTAGCACTGATCTAATGCTCGTTATCTTCCTAGATGACATTACACTTACTGTGGATGGCAAGGACACTTATGAAGAAGTGAAGAATGCTGGGAGATACCGGTAAATCTCTCCTTGTTAACTGATGCTGCCCATGTCAGAATAGTGCAGTGGCATACCTAGCCTATTTGGCGCCTGGGGTGGATAATTTTTTAACTCCTCCCTCCATTTATTTTTGCCACCAAGTCACAGTTGCCTTATGGTGACCCCATAGAGTTTTCAAGGCAAGAGATGTTCGGAGGTGGTTTGCCATTGCTTGCCTCCATGTTGACCTTGCTTAACTTTCGAGATCGGGGGGGAGACAGAAAAATTGGTGAAGGAACACAGGAATGAATGAGAAATTTGTGGAAAAGAGGGAGAAAAATCCAGAGAGGGAAAGGTTAATTTATCCTGCTGCAACACCCTAACTATTGCTTTGCAAGATCTGGCTGAGCTGGGTGCAAGGAAGGGGAGAGAGAAAGGCCACCAGAGGTGTCGAACTCATTTGTTACGAGGGCTGGATCTGAGCCCACTTTGTTGGGCTGGGCCTTGTGTGCCATAAAATGTAACACCAGGTACTGGAGATATAAACTTTACAAAGGTGATTTCAGATGCTGAATGGCAATAGCAGGTGAATGGGCAATAGCAGACTTGATTGGATCAGATGTGATATGCAGGAGAGGTAGTAGGCATGGAGATATCAGCATTGGTAATGAGACCTAGGTCTCAATTTGGTCCAGGAGGATTAAGTTCAGGAGGATGCAAAGAATATAAGTCTGACATTAGAAACGGCAACATTTAAAAAACAGTAGGGGAACATTTTAAACTTCCAACACATTCAGTAGCAGTTCTATTACAAAGGAATTTCAAAGGGAGATTAGAAAAAGCGACTGCTGAATTGCAACTGATAATGAAGCATCGTCCTGGACTGCATTGAGACCTAGGTTTCCTTTCTCATTATCAATGCCTGCTGTTGTCATTCAGCATCTGAAATCACTCCAAGATATAAAGACAGATGGACTCATATTCTAGCTGTATCTGAAGAAGTGAGCAGTGACTCATGCCGCAGATTTTGTTAGTCATTAAGGTGCTATTGAACTCTTCCTCTTTTCCACTAATAAATATTGCAAACTGTGCTGTTAGGTGTCTGCCCCCCCGCCCCCCCGGTCTGTTAGAAATGGAGAGAGGGATCAAGTCAGATAATGTGTTGATTTCAGACTGGGCAAAATGCATTCAGTGCTAGTGATGATAATGAAACAGTTTAAAAACTGGGAGGAAGGGGGCAGAGAGGGAGATGTGTTGAACTGGAACATATGGAACCTTAAATGTATTTTTCAGTACTTAGCCATCTACTTCCAGTCATTAAACAATGGAATCCAATCCAAATTCTGTAATTCCTAATCAGGGTCTGTTTGAAAGGAAATAAAATCCCAGATAGATATAGAGAAATCTAATCTAAAAAAACCTGAAAAGAATAAACCAAAATAATTTCTTTTTAATTCCCCTTATCCCAACACATCTCTTTCCTGCGCCCCCTTCCTTTCTTTTAAGGTCCGTGTGTGTGATCAAGTCTCAAAGTAAACAGCAGAGCAGGGTGATCTCAGTGTAAATTGTGCTTGTCAGAAGACGTGTGTGTGCACATGAAAGCTTATACCTTGAATAAAACTGTTGGTCTTAAAGGTGCCACTGGATGAACTTTATTCTCTCTCTGGCAGTTACTGTAGCAACCAGCAGCGTGAACTGTTAAGGAAGTCTTGGAGAAAGCCAGGGAAGTTTAGTCAATCCCAAAGCTTTTTGCTATGCTCAGACTTCCTTGCGACCCTAGTGGCAACTGCATCATAAAAATATAAGGAAAGACAGTCAGCTGAAGGCAGCAGGAAGATGCTGGCTTCAAAGGCCCCCTTCAAAGGCCCTCTTTAAGCTGCACCGGGGCGGACTGCACCCCCCTTGGTACGCCACTGGAATACTGAGGGATTGCTGAAGCACTATACATTTTATTTGTTGCAGTTGAGAATGTATCAGTGGCTCCCAAGTGGTCTCATAGAAATGCAGATCAGGTCCAAGCCCATTGGAACTACATCAGATTTTAAAAAGACCATTCCAAAGTACTTGTCTTCTAATTAACTATAGTGTGTCTCACGAATATTCTTACTGCAGTAAGGAGACTCAAAGTTGAGGACACTGTAGATACTCTTAGTGGCTGTTTCCAAAGCTCCTATCTCATGCTGACCTTGTCTTATTGCAGGGAATGTCAACGCACTCAGGGAGTGTCCACCACAGATCTGGTTGGCCGTATGCTGCTCATGACCAAGGCTCACCACAGTAATATTGTGAGTCAAAAAGAGGGATGTGGACGGGGGAGACAGAGACTTCTTGTCTCCATCAGTTTCCTATGGTACTCAGGTCTTCTAGTCTAGGGTTGCTTCCTGGGCAGGTTGCAGTAATGTTTCTGAGTTCTACAAGCTGTCTGGGGGGGAAGCCAGGAGACTGGAATCTGCTGGTCTCTGTGATATGTGCCAGGACCAGTGCTGCTTGGCAGAAGCCTTCTAGGCAGCAGATGCCAAAAACAAAATGAAGCATATGTTTGACGAAGTGGCCTTTGAAAGGAATTCAGACAACTACTATTAGTGTTTAAACCTTGTGTACTGTGTGGGTGAACTGGTGAGGAGGAAAGAGAGGGAGAAATGTTGTTTGTGTGGGTCACCAGATGGCAGTGTTGGAAGACTAGGGAAAAGGAGTTCAAGTGGGTTGCACATGGCAGGTGCGTAGCAGTGCAAGGTTGCAGCAGTTTCTCAGATGGGCAGTATGATTAGTCTCCCAAGACTACACTTGAGAGTGGACCAAAAGCATCTGTTTTAAAGTTTCACTTTGTGCCTCATGGGTGGTTGAAGATGAACCCCAACATTATCCTACACAACATCTGTGCAAGTTCCAGTTGAAAGCTTATGTCAGTGTGCGTAAATATGAGTGATGGCAACTGTGTTAGCTCTGATTGGATGCAGAGCTCATCATATTTCTTTCCTGAACTGGAAGAATTCAGCCAGAATTATTCACCATTGACACACACTTTTTAATTCACAGGATGAAGATATGGATTATCGGAAGCACAAAGATAACTTTGGGAAGGTAAGGGCCAGTGCCCGTGATCACAACTGAGCCCGGTTGGGACAGTCTTCCTGCAATGTATGCTGTTTCTTCCTGACTGGGGATATCCTGACTAAGCCTGACTTTGAAAATGATGAGGGGGAAATGACCTGGTCATAAATGACTTAATACCATATGCTCTATAGTCTGTTCATAACATTTATATAAGAATCCTAACCAGCAATTACAGACTGATCACAAAATGGGCTTTAATTATTGTGAAATCTTGGGAGAAATAAAGACAACGTTTCTTTCTAGACACCATGGCATGGTAGTTCATAGACATACCACTTTGCTATACAGAGACCTCCCCAATGTGCCTGTAAGCCAGGAGATGAAGCACCTACAGTTTCCCCATGTCCTTTTGTTCCCCTACCCTGACTGACGTATTGAGCAGGACTTTTATTACACTGCAGCCAGACCTGAACGGATAGGAAAGATGAAAGAGGCAGGGTAAGTTAACTGCTTTGACTCCTAGGGATACCAGCCTCCAGGTGGGACCTGGGGATCCCCCAGAATTACTGCTTATCTTCAGAATACAGAGTTCAGTTCCCCTGGAGAAAATGGATGCTTTGGAGGGAGGACTCTATAGCACTGTACCCCACTGAGGTCCCTGTCCTTCCCAGGCTCCACCTGGAGCTGGCAACCTTACCCACCCACCCCGCCAGTGGCCAGGGAGGACCTGGAAACCCTATTGACTTCTGATCCAGCAGCAAATTAAAAGGCACAGAGGGAAGCGCTAGTCTTCAGCTTGTTAAGCTTAGTAGACACAGATTCATCTGGCACTAATCATTGGCTAACTTGCTAAGGGAGTGTCTGTTTGCTGCTGCATCTTTGGCTCCTAGTCTTTGTAGTCTTGACTACATATTGAGAAGCACTTGTAAAAGGACAAAAATCAGCTCAATGATCAAGGAGCTTCTTTGGGGTTTACCACAGTCACACGAAGGGCTTTGTGTAGAGCTTTGCTTAGGCAGTCTGGAGGTACTTTGAGTTTCTTCAGTATCTGCCCTTTTTCATTTACAGAATAGAATTAAGGCCATAGCTAGACAATTGTCAGTGGGGGGACACGTGGGGGGCATGTGCCTATGTCACTTCCTATGTAACCCATAGTGACATTGTCCCTGCATCTTCCCCACTAGGTTTTCCTTGCTGCAGCTGTCTTTTTTTCTTTGGGGAGAGCCTGCACTTTGCTGCCTGTGCATACCTGTCTGTCTCCCTTTTGAATGTCAGGCAGTAGATGCACAGCCCATCCCCAGCTCTTTCTAAGAGACACTCCTCCCCCTTCCCTGCTGCTTCCCTCTCCAGTCTCCTTCCCTACATGCTGCAGCCAAAACCTGCCTGGCCCCAGCACTCTTGGCCCCAGAAGGCCAGGCATGGCTGCTGGGCAGGGCCAGCCCAAGGGTTTTCTGCGCACTAGGCGAGGCTACCTTGTGGCGCGCGCGCGCACACACACACACACACACACACACACACACACACACACACACACGGTGCCGGCCCTGTGTGCTCTTTTTTTGCGTCCTATCCCGTCTCGGTCCGTACAGGGAGAGCCCCTCCCTCCCGGCAAGCAGGCGAACCCAGTCGGGTCAGTGACAAAGAGACGCTTGTGCCAGATGCCCCCTCGAAGCCACGCGGGGGGAAACTCCATGCTGCCCCCGGCCGCTCGAGGCTGCCTCATTCCTTTCCAGACCAGCGGAGCGCTCCACCTGCTGCCGCTGCAGCACCGCAAGAGGAAAGTCCAGGCGGGGCAGCAGGGGGAGGCCCCCGCCCACAGAAGGAGTCGCGGCGGCTGCCCAGCGAGCAGGCCAGCAAACTGCCTGGTGCCAGTGCACGGTAGCACTTGTTGAGTGCAAGCCAGAGTGGCGCTTCTTCTTGGGCATAGATCATCCACCGGGCCTGAAAGGAAGTCCATCCACAGGGGGAAGGTCTTGGGGCGGGCTGCGGGAGTGCCGTGCCCCCCCAACCAATGCTCCCTCTAAGCTGTGGAGTCTTCTTGTGAGCAATGCTTGTGGGGGAGGGTTGACTGAAGAGCCCTCTTCCCCCTCCTGCCCCCCCTCCTCTCTCATGGGCAGGTCCTGCCTGCACAATGCTCCCTCTAAGCTGTGGAGTCTTGTGAGCAAAAATCCTGCTTTGTGAGCAGCTACTGGCATTAAAGTTGTGAGTGATTCGACTCCTCTCCCCGGCGCATTCTGGGCTCTGCCGCCCCCCCCCCCAAGCCCTCTGCCTGCCTCGCCTCGCTCAGAGCCCCTTCAAATCTGGCTTGGGAGGGGCGAAGAAAGCGCCCCACCAGGCCGTTCCAGGTTTTACCCTGTCCCAGCTGCAAAACCCGGGGGGTGAGTGGGGGGCGCGATTTCTGGGGCCCACAAACCCACCCTCCACAGCCCCCCCAGCTCCTTTGCCCTCCGCCTCCCCATCAGCCCAGCTCAGCGGGAAGCGCTCTGCACGTGCTCGGAGGCCCTTTGCAGGCTGGGCGGGATGGCGGCTGTGGGCCAAGTCACACACCCCGCCCAACTCACCTGGCTTCCCCAAGAGGCCCCCAGCGCCGCTAGAAGCGGCAGCAGCAGCAGCCGCTGCACAGAGAGGCCAGGCATGGCAGGGTGGCGGACTGTCGAGCAGGCTCCGAGAGGGCAGCCTATTGGCTGAAGGCACGGGTCAAGGTCTGCAGGGGGCAGGCGGGCGAAGGGGCCAACCATTCCCACCCCGGTTGGGTTGCGGGTGGAAGGAAGAAGGGGGGGGGGAGCACAAGAGGTTCTTCCTCACTGACCCATTGTCACGCGAGGGTGTGTGTGTGTGAAGAGGTGGTGTTGGCCGGGGTGCGCAGCGGGGGCAGGGTGGCTTTTGGCGGGAGGGAGGGTGGCTCAGTCCGGCGCCCCCATGATGGCTCTGTGCTCCAGGCGAGAGTCTAGCTTGCTTAGTAAGCGAGCCAGCCCTGCTGCTGGGGAATGCAGCAGGAGCTGAGGAGAATAGCTTACCCTAGAGCCGAGAGCACCAAGACTGGGCAGCTGGCTAGCAGGTTTGGGCAGGTCTCTGCTCCCAAAGCGTCCCTACCTGACCCCTGGCAGACACTCCGGAGACACTGCAAAGCCTACTGCCATCTCTGGGAAAGCATAGTTGTTGGCAAGTAGTCGTTGGGGGAGAGTAGTATAGGGAGGGGCAGGGCACATTTGAGGAGCACTGCCCCTGTCAGCCCCCCCCCCCCCCCCCCGGCTATGGGCGTGGAGAGAATTATGTGGGAAGATTACTGTGCCTTGCCTGGCCTGCTTGTATTCTTAGTGCTCTAGTTCAGCCTTTGGCCTCAAGGAAGTTTCTTTTGGCACCTTGGTTGTAATGTAATACCAAAGAGATGTTGATTGCACTAGCTGTATAAACTATGCCCAGTCCTGTCACTTGAGGGAGCTAACATTCCATTCTGCTCCTCTGAATGCAGCAATGGAACAGACTTGGTGAGGAAGAGTATATGTGTGGAAACATGTGTGGTCTGTTTGTTCCTTATATATGCAAACTTTGGTGGTTGTGTTGTCTCTGGATCTCTCACTAGATACAGTATCAACTTAAAAATCATAAGTATTAAAAAAAAGTAATGTGCAAAATCCAATGTACATATGTTTTCAGTAAGAGAAGTATGATTTTGACTAGGATAACCAAAATTGATTCACATGGTATTTTAATCATTTTGTTTTTCTTTTCTCTGGCAAAAATCTTTGATAGCACCTCTGAAGGCTCATTTTCTAATTCAAAATGTTCATCTTTTTTTTTTAATTAAATCCCCGTAGGGATATTTTTTATTTTGCATATACTACAAACTACAAAGAAATATAGGGGAGGGACTACAACTAGGGATAAAGAAAAGCAAACCACACTAGACTAAAACTCAAGAGAAGGAGATCTTTTCACTGTTAGTAAATATGTTAGTACCATTAGTTTTATTATCACAATATATTTGTTGAGTTCTTGCTTATAACAATTTGCTTCTTGTATGTTATTTTGTTAGTTGTTATGAGAGAAGTCTCTGATCATCTTCTTATTCTTTGCTTCAAAAGGCCATTTTCCAAGTCCTTCTGCCTTTACTTCGGCTTTCTGTCTCTAAAATCGTATACCACTCTGGCAGGTCCTGCACCCTTTTCTGCCGCAGAATCCTCTTCCGTTCCCGAGGTAGCAGAGTCACTCGACTTCGATTCTCCCTCTTTAGACTCATCATCTGTCCCCAGCTGACGTTTCAAAAATTCTTTAGCTTTAAAAGTGGAGTCTATCTTCTCCCTTCTATCGTTGATCTTAAAGATGACACCTTCCGGAACCGCCCATCTGTACGATATTCCATTAGTTTGAAGGAAAGAAATTAATTCCTTGTAATTTTCCCTCTTTTGTCTAATTTCAAATGGAATGTCCTTTAAAGTTTTAATGGTTACATTTCCCATTTTCACTGGAGTTGCTGATGTTGCTTTTAAAATGGCATCTCTGGTTTGTCTTCTTGAAAACTTGACCACTATGTCTCCAGGTAGGCTATTTTTTTAATATAGTTCTCTTTAATTTTCTCGTTTGCCTGCTCCACTTTTTTCTCCGTCTCGTTCAGCTGAAACTGCTGTGCTGCAAAGTTTTTATTCATCACAGTCAATTGCTGGTTAATACCATCGAGTTGTTCCATCACCATGCTTGAGCATATCCGCCAGGAGTTTGAGAACATCTGCTCCCTCTTCCAGTCTCGGACTCTGCCCGCCCGGCTTCACTTTAAACTTTCTCTGCTGTCTTTCTCTGCCATCTTTCCCATGTTATTTACAGTTTCTGCCACTTCCCCACAACTCAGAAAACTCGCCAAACGACTTCGCAATTCAGATAAGTCTCTCAAAACACTTTTGGTTTACTTCCTCCCCTCTCCCCCTTCGTGTCTTAACCGCTCATTCGCAAAAGAGGCGTCCCTCTTTGCAATCTCTGTTTCCAATCGCGGGGGGGGGGATCGCTTTTCAAACTACTCCGTTTTTATTCAGAACTCACGTTCATTGTTGGCCAGTTTATCTGACCACGCTCGGTTTTACGCCATTCCGCTCGATCTCCAGCGCTTGTCCCGGTCAGTCCAGCTTATGCCCGAAGGCCACTCAGCGACTGGACCGTCGGGGCGGAGAGGAGCCTCAATTCTCCGGCATTACGCCATCGAGGAGGCTACCCCTAAAAAGCCCGCTGGCCTGGAGCCTATCGCAAAGGCTCCGTGGGGGTGTCACTTGAGGTGGCCCCCCTCCAGGCCGCTGGTGTGCGATTCACCCTCCTCCGTTGTGAGGAGAGCGTCCGCCATTGCTGTTCCGTCGACCGGAAGTCCCAAAATGTTCATCTTGTGTAGTTCAGCATTCTCTAAATTTTGTGCAGTGCACTCTTTTCCATTCTAATTGCAATTTTAAAAATTCTGTTCTCTAACATTTGAGAGTTCCTTGTTCTCTAACATTTGAGAGTTCCTTGTTACCCTACACATTGCTTTATGAATGTGAGAATTCAAGTATGTTTCCTGTTGCCAATACTTTTGAACTCTTTTGTATTTTTAATAAATGGCATGCCCTACCATGGCCCAGCTGACCTCTGAGGTAAAACAAAAATATTTATTCCAACTGTCCTGCATCACTTGTCTAATCTTTTCCTTTTGTTGAAACCAGTTTTCAAGTATCTATAGCCTTTTGAATACTTCAATACTTTTGAACTCTTTTGTATTTTTAATAAATGGCATGCCCTACCATGGCCCAGCTGACCTCTGAGGTAAAACAAAAATATTTATTCCAACTGTCCTGCATCACTTGTCTAATCTTTTCCTTTTGTTGAAACCAGTTTTCAAGTATCTATAGCCTTGGAGGATTACCCTCTGAGTAACAGTGCCATGGCCTGACTATGTTCCAAACTGGACTTTAACCTTCTGAATTTTTATCATAATAAGAGGGGGAAGCCAAGAAAAATCTAATTAGAGTAGGAATTATTAGGTACTAAATAAAAAGCATGATCTTGACCTGTAGGATTTAAAAGAAATTTTCAGGACAGATTTGGCTAAAGTTCTTACCTGTTAATGCATCTGTGGCTTTTATCACTCCATGAAAACCTTGTATCATAAAAATATGTCCTTTCACAAGGTTTATAAAATTTTACTTGTTCAGTATATGGTTCATGAAAACAATTCAGTATCACATACCGTCCTACTTTGTTTTTCAACATACACACAGCACAGTTTTAAAAAAATCTCTTAATATAATTGCACCCCCCTCTTTAGTGAGATCAGCAGCTGCAAATACATCCTGCAACTTCATATGCTTCAGATAGTGTTTGTGGGCTTTCTTAGGTTGGGCTTCCTGTAGGAATAAAACACCTATCCACTCTTTCTTAAGCGTGGAATACTTCCTTCTCTTGTTGGGGTAATTAAACCCATTCACATTTACCAAGAGAACCTTTAAATGACCCACTCCAACCTATAGTCAAAAATCAAAAGTTTACAAGATATTATCAAAGCCTGTTTCTTCTTCTTCTTTTTCTGTCTTTGATTACTCCAACACCTTCAGTAATTTATGAACTTTCTGTATAATCCACTTCTTATTTTAGAAAAGTTAAACCTAAATGGGGTGCCCCATTTAGCAGCTCAGTCAAACATGTTAAACTATGACTTCTAGACAAGGTACCAAGATGAAGATCACTAAAAGCTAACCTTGTGTTTTCCTAGTATATTTAAATATTTTCCCAAATATTCTTAAATAATTTTTCTTTTTCACTCAAAGAAAGAAATCTATCAAGATATCCCTGGGCTTTTTTAACTTCTTCACTGTTTTCACCTAACTGCCCCGTCTATTCCAATAGGTGCCTACTTGGGCAAACCATGATAGTCCAACAAAAATATCTGTAAGTAACCATCTAGAGCATCTTTCTCCACATAGTCTGTGAATGCCTTAAACTTCAGATTGTGTCTCCTAAATCCATTCCGAACTTCTAAACCAAATATATTATCATCATCTGATTTTACTTCTTGCAGATATTTTATTTGCTTATCTAATTTAATAGCTTGTAATAGCTTATTCTCA
>NW_015172015.1:93037-94871 GCF_001447785.1 Gekko japonicus | reverse complement strand
ATTTTTCTCCCATCCTTTTATCTCTTTCTGTTAATCTTCCCTCTAGCTTCTGGTCTCTTTCCATTGATTATCTTCCAAGTTCTCAAGTTCCTTAACCAACAATTTTATAAAAGGCTCTACCAAATCTGGTATTTCCATTAATGTATTTTCGTCTCAGAGATCATGTATTCTTCTTCTTCTTCTTCCTAGCCAAGCTTTTAAAAATGATCCTGATCTGTTGCCCTTCTATTAATGAACCAATCACCCCTTTCCCTTTAAATTAATATAATAAATAAATGTTTTAAATGCTTATATCTTCAATCAGTATATATAATTACCATGTTAATTCCAAAATATTGACATATCTACATTATTTTTTAACAAACCATCTAAATCTGCATCAATAACAGTTCAAGTAAAGAGTAATGAAATTATCGTTTCCCCCCTAAAATCAAGGTCTCTCTTTATGAATACTCTTTTCACAATTAAGCTCAAAATAATATTAAGGGCTCCAAAATTAATTATTGATCATTTTCCATAAAATTAACTTACTCCATCAAGATAAACTTCTCCGTTTCATACCTTATTTCAACTAAGCTGAACTTCATGTGAGAACGAGTACAGTTTTGATGGTTCCTCAAGCAGGTCATAATGGTGAAAAGCAAATGGGCTGGCTGGCTGGCTTCCAGTTGGCTCCAAGGACAGTACTAAGGATGGTGTCTTTAGTGGCACCCTTTGCACCCTCCTGCACCACAGGAATAGCCCCTGACTAAAGATACAGGGTGGGTTGGCTGGCCCATTTCTACTAGTGCACCTGACAACCAGCCCTTTCTCCCTCTACTCCCTGGGGGGGAAGGCTCTTCTTATGCAGCAGTACTTAGTGAGGCTGTCAGCATGCTGGGGAGTAGCATCAGATGGTGCTTACTTCCTGTTTTGGTGCTAGTCATCCTCGGACACGTCACATAGTATTTTAATAACTTCAGTTAATATGATTGTCTTACGAGAAATAAATCACATGATAGAATTCATCTGGAGTTAATATACCAAATGGTAAGTACAGTCATTAAACAAATGGGGCATTGAAAGAGGAAACCAAGGTGCTTGGTTCACATTTTTTAGAAATGGAATTAATTTCTTAATGAAATAACTGACCAATATTTATTTATTTATTTATCTATCGGATTTATGCTCTACCCTCCCAGCCAAAGCGGGCTCAGGGCAGCTTACATAAAAAAGTAAAAACGCATAAATAACAGTTATAAACAATCCTAAAACCTTCTAAAAACAATCCAACAAAGGGCTAGTAAACATTAATAATATTGTTTAGCAATGACGGCTACTATTCAATGATCTATCCTAATAATCAGTTCATAGATCTTCTCCTTTATGCAGCTGGCACAGGCTGTTGTTGGTGGCTCCAGGGGACAGGGTTCTTTGTCTTTCAGCTATTGGGGACAGCTCCTTAGTTGAAGGCCTTGTGGAAGAACTCCATCTTGCGGGCCCTGCAGAACTGCATAAGGTCCTGCGGAGCCCTGATCTCTTCTGGGAGCTCATTTCACCAGAGCGGAGCCACCACTGAGAATGTCCTGGCCCTGGTTATGGCCAGCCTGGCATCCTCGAGACCCAGGAGGGCCAGTCAGTTTTGCGACCGTGAACTCAGTGCTCTCTGGGGAACACGTAGGGAAAGGCGTTCCCCTCAGGTATGCTGGCCCCTGACCAATGTTCCCTCTAAGCTGTGGAGTCTTGTGAGCGAAAATTCTACTTTCTGAGCTAATGGCATTAAAGTTGTGAGCGAGCAATTTGGCTACTGCATACATTAGTTTGCTCTGGAGCCATCCCTTCCTGAGCTACGACA
>NW_015172015.1:60184-92582 GCF_001447785.1 Gekko japonicus | reverse complement strand
CCCAACAACAGATAGAGCTGGGTGTCATCTGCATACTGGTTTCATCACAGCCCATGCCTCTGGGCAATCTGGGAAAGGGGGCACATATAGATATTAAATAGCATCAGGGACAGCACTGCCCCTTGGGGCACTCCACAGTCCAATGGGTGCCTTCGGGATAGCAGTGCCACCCTTTGTCCCCAACCTTGGAGAAAGGAGGCAAGCCATTGCAAGGCAGGCCCCTGGACTCTAGTCTCAGCAAGGCGGTGGATCAGTAACTGATGGTCGACCATATCGAACGCTGCCGACAGGTCCAACAACAACAGCACTGCTGATCTGCCCCAATCCAGATGCCTCTGGAGATCGTCCGTCAGGGAGACCAGTGCTGTCTCCGTCCCATGGCCTGGGTGAAAAGCAGACTGGAAGGGGACTAAAATGGAAGCATCATCCAAAAAGCTCTGTAACTGAGTTGCCACAGCCCTCTCAATTATTTTATCCAAATAGGGCAAGTTGGAAACCAGCCGGTAATTTGCCAGTTTGGCCGGATCCAAGGATGGCTTTTTCAGGAGAGGACGGACCACTGCTTCCTTGAGTGCTCCAAGGAACAGTCCCTCTGAGAGGGTCTTGTTGATAATCTCCCTTAGGGCACCTCGAAATCCGTCACGGCCAGCTTTAATTAGCCACGAAAGGCACAGATCAAGGAACATGTGGTGGGGGGTACAGTTAGGAGCAATTTGTCAACTTCCTCTAGGCTGAGTGGACTGAAATGATTCACAACCTGACTAGAAGACATGCATGGAGCCTCGAGTTCACTCACTGTCTCAACTGAGGCGGGAAGGTCACGGCGGAGCAACAAGACTTTATCTGTGAAATAGCTCGCAGAAGCCTCACAGCCAGTGTCCAATTCCCTAGCATTTGGTCTGCTGTGTGGCAGAGCAGTAATGGACCAAATCGTTCTAAACAGTTGGGCTGGGCGTGAGCTCGCAGACGCAAACATAGCCGCATAGTACTCTCTCTTTGCAGCTTTTGACAGCCATCTCATAGGATCTCATAAATGTCCTTGTAAGAAGACCAGCAATGTTTTATTCCAGGTAGAAGCACACTTTTTCTTCGGAGGGAGGGAGCCAGAGGGAGCACCCCAGAAAAAGAGAGAGAGTCCTTTGTTTAAGACCCTAAAACGTTTTTATTCCAGGTATGGGTCGGGGGAGTCCTTTGTTTAAGCCTGCTTGTCATGCAAGGCGGGATAGAAATCAAAATAAATAAATAAATAAATAAATACCCCAAAATGTTTTTATTCCAGGTACGGAGGGGGAGTCCTTTGTTTAGGACCCCAAAATGTTTTTATTCCAGGTATGGGGGGAGGGTCCTTTGTTTAAGAGCCCAAAATGTTTTTATTTCAGGTAAAGGGGGGGGGGAGTCCTTTGTTTAAGACCCCAAAACGTTTTTGTTCCAGGTATGGGGAGGGGGATAGTCCTTTGTTTAAGACCCCAAAACATTTTATTCCAGGCATGGGGGGGGGGGAGTCCATTCCATGGCCAATATCAGTGATAGAAAAGAAAAATAACCCTTTAACTTGTGCTTAACTTCATTCAACAGGGTCCTAAAGGTCACAGCCCCTGGACTGGAGTTTCTCAGTTTCTGCAGACATCCCAGAAGATCATCCAGTTTGCATCTGGCAAAGAGCCCCAACCAGGGGACACCATCATCTATGTGGCTGGGGCCTTTGACCTCTTCCGTATCCTGAGTCTGCTTCTTTCTTGGGGTAGTGGTGGATTGAACTAGGGGGAGTGTATTTGAGGCACATTTGGCCCTGCATCCTTCTATTCATGGAAAAAACACTAGTGAAGTTTAGTTGCTCATTCTAGAAATGCTAATCCCATGCAGTTCCTTGGCCTCTTGCTGAGAATTTCCCCTGCAGTAGAGAATGTACTCTGAGCCCCATAGTAAACCCCTTTTCATTTCTTCTTAAAGGCCATATATGGTAAGAACCTTGTACTAAGATAGTTTAGTCCAGGGAAGTTAGATGGAAATAAGTGATTTATGATGCTCTGATGCAAATTCCAAACTCCTGCTAATTAGTGTACCTCAAGGAAATTAACTTTGCCTAGTCAGTCAATATGATGTCTTCAGCTAGGATGACTCCCTCTGGTTAGACTGGGACTGGTGCCACAAGAACTATTGAGGGGAACAGTATGGGCAATAAAGGATACACACAGACGTACTTTTAATCAAGAGATGCCATGTCTCTCTGCTGGTAGAGCAAGCCTAACTCTTTCCCCTCTTCAGCCATGATGAATTTAAGAGGCATGCTTATAAGTTATTCAGGTGCTGATATCAGTTTTCTGCCTTGCTTCTCCCCTCAGTCTTTATGTAGTGCAGCACAAACATTCAGTTACATATTCATAGCGTCATTTATTTTTTAAGGGAAAAAAGCTGCAAAGCTGATGTGGACCAATAGTATATATTGGTTTGTGATGTTGCAGGCAGCATCCAATCAGTGCTGTACACAACTGGCTTCTGTTGCCAGCTGACAGTACTTCCCTTGAGCTCTGTGCTGGGCAAGGAATTGTACCTCTGTAAACAGCTCAGTGAGTGTGCTTCGTAACCATCTGACTGCTCCCATAACATATGCTTATGTGCACTCAAATTCAGATGTGCTGAATGATTGCAGCAGTTGCGTGCTACAGGATTTCTTCCTTAATGTGTGGATCCTCTAGACATTGGTCATGTGGATTTTCTGGAGAAAGTGCCCAAGTTGGCAGAGCGACCATATATCATTGTGGGGCTGCATTTTGACCAGGTATGTCTCAGTGCCATAGTACCAGGGCTCAGGTAAGGCAAGAGGTTACTTAATTCCTTCTCATCTAGGACCATCTGGGCCAAACCAGTGCTACATGTTATCTAGTCATATATAACAACCAGGAACTAAACTTCCAAAGTATTCTGAGTCCTAATTCTATTCAGGAATGTTGTATGAGAGGAGGAGGAACAAATAGGGCCCCCACAGTAGTTTTGGCTTGGGAAAATGGTGCAGGAGGGAAGGCTGGACTGCCTCCCACCCCACCCCATGCTCCCAAGCTGAATTTGGTCCCAGACTGCTTGGGAACTTTAGTTCCCTGATGTTATCTATGACTGCAAGTCAGTTCAGGGGACCTTCAACCTACTTTCTGTTACATGTATTGTCCAGCTAAGCCCTGTTAGGAATGTGCCTTATTTGTGCTGGTGGCAGCCCTGTAGCTAGGGAATTCTTCGGTAGGGGGCCTCGGGGGGACCGCCAGCTAATTAAATGGAAGTACAGTGCAGGTGGTAAGTTGGAGCACTTTGGGGGCAGCCCAGAAGGGAGGGGGCCCAGAAGAAACACTAGGGGGCCAGGCCCCATGGTCCCCATGTTAGCTATGGGCCAGGCTGGTGGTGATTTCTGTTCATTAACCCACAGGAGGTGAATCTATACAAAGGCAAGAATTATCCCATCATGAATGTGCATGAACGAACTCTCAGTGTTCTGGCTTGCAGGGTGAGTATGTGGCCCCGATTTGCTTCTTGAGAACTTACTTGTTCCCATTACTTTATAGAGCATGCAACCTAAGCTAGGTCTGACTTGACTGGGATGTTACTGGGTGACTTTCCAAGGACATGGCAAGTGCTGAAGAGTGTACTCTGAACTGTACAATAGCTGGATTGCCTGATAAATTAGTTCTCCAGCTCAGCACTAGAGGGTCCTTATGCCAAGGCCCCAACCATTGCAGTGAAAGTACACTGTTTCATGTTCTCTACTTTCCTGGCTAGTGAGGAGTTCCAGGGACAGCACTTCCTGGGTTGCTTCCCTTTAGAGGAGAAAGCACTGGGGACTTATGGTGGTATGTCTTGTAATATCTGCTTCATTTACAAATACACAAGCAGACCCCTGGAGAGGCAAAGAGGCACTCCTACAGGACAGCAGATCTGCTGCCTGCATCCTATCCAAAGAAAGAGAAAGATCCTACAGCCAAAGTGCTTCATCTGGCTCACAACAGTCTATCCTCTCAACCTGTTCTAATATTAAAAATGCTGTTTGTTCATACACACAGAAAAAACAGTATTTTGATTGGAAGAGATCATCACTTTCATGCTCTGATGGGAGCTCAAATATAGCCTCCTAATGATTCGTGTTTCTGATGAATCCACTGGCTTACAGAAAATTTTATGCAACTGTTAAGTCACTCGCTTAACAAAGTAGTCGGAGAGTGATTCAGCAAAGATTCAGCTTTATTCCACAACTCCAACACGGATCAACATCTGATAGCCAGAACAGCTTTTACATTGCCGCTGTCCTGCTTTTAAACTCTCCTGCTATACAATTACCAACCAATAAGGTTGTATTCATAAGGACCAATCACGGACGTTCCTGCTCAGGGTGCTTGCTGACAAGTGATTGGTTGGTGCTTCCTCGGCTAGCAATGTGATTGGATGTATTTGGATCCTAGCCCAGGACGAAGCTTAACATAGCATTTCAATTAGATGTTTTCATCACACATTATGCATTCAGTGGCAGCTTATTGAATACATTACAGCAACAATAAATGTATAAGTCTTTAAGGTGACACAAGCAGAAGGCTAATATGGCTGATGCCTCCACCCCCACCTCCATTTTCTCCTAAGGATTGTGCCTCGTTATGGTGCATTAATATTATTTTGTCCTAGGACCTAAGAACATAAACCAAGCAAAATGCTCAGCATTGTGACTGAGGAAGGAGAAATGTAATGCTTTTCTAATTCTGCACATGAATTGTTTTCTGTGTTGAAGTGGAATGGAGGGCATTTGTCAGAGTTACTCAGTGCTTTTGCAGTCTGCAAGTGGGGGGGGGGTAGGGAGAAGAGCACCAGGAGTACTCTTTTCGATTCACTCTCTGTGTCTAGTTTTTCTGGGCGCTCTCAGCCAGCGGTGATTTAAAATGTTCCTAGTGCAACTTACGTTATGCATACAAAGCTGAGTCATTTATGCATGGTGATGTAAGAGTTTTGCACTAAACAAAAAGCCATGTACTACAATGTGGTATTGGGATAAATGTTGCCAAAACTGAACTTCTAAATAATATTCTTTCTGTCCTGTTGCTGCATCAGAATAAGGATTTTAAAAATTAAGAGGAATAGAGATGATATGCACAGGGGTTTAATAGGTAATGTGTCTTGGGGCAGAGAAATGTAGACTGGAGTTCCTGTAGAATATGCTGTGCTAAATGCAACTCCCCTGATGCCACACAGAGATCAAAAATTGATCAAGTCTATCCATACTTTTCTCTCCAACCATGATAGCTTGAAACCACTGATTTTTGAAGAAATCTGAAATTGTCTAATATCTCCAAGAAACTATTCAACTTTTCTTTCTGTCCCATAATTGATGTTGGTTGCAATGACGTTATGCAGATTTACAAATCTCTGCTTTTTTTGAATGGCAGTCTTATTAGCACGGTCCAAAGGTCTGTGTCAATCAAGGGGTAGGCTGCTGTAGCTGCTGTGGCCTAGTGAAACTTCCCAGTGCTGCAGATATTCCTACTGTACCCTTATATTCAGAATGCCGTAATGGAAAACTAGTGTCATAGTTAGCTTTTCTCTGCTTCTCTTTCTCCAGTATGTTTCTGAGGTGGTGATTGGAGCACCTTATGCAGTCTCTGCTGATCTGCTGGATCATTTTAAGGTGAGTCTCCTTTGAGTGCATGTGTTTGTGTGTGATTTCTTTCTATATAGCTTTGCATGTTTTCAAAAAGCTCCTGTCGGCTGGAAAATATCCATATGCATAAACATTAGAAACTGGATCATGCTTGATATAAGGCAAGGTGCACATTGTTATTGCTATTGAACCATGGCGGTGATATCTTCCTTCCTTTCATTTTGAACACCAATCTTAATTGGGGGCTGGTAACTTGAGAGCTGTGCAGAGGGGGCACCGTTTGGTGTAGCCAGTTGCTTTCCTTGGGAGAGGGGAAAACCCCCAGGATACATGTGCACTTAAGTAGATCTGCAGACCTGAAGTAAAAAGGAATGATTTAAAACTGTTCCCAAACTCCTTCAAACATGGGGAGATGGTATTTCTCACCATGTATACTATCCAGTAGGGGTCCCAGACATTGCATCAGAATGTGCACTCATATGTTAACAGCAATTCTAGTTCTGCTTCTGGGTGCTGGCCCTGATTTTTTTTTTATTTGATGCATTGGGAAAAAATCTGTAAAATTAGTTTTACCAGGTGCCATGCTGGGATAGGAAAAAATGAATGGTGTATTGCAGACACTGATAGCTCTACAGTATAACTCTAAAAAGCTATGATCTCTGTGTGGCCCATGTATAGATCTCTGTTGGACAAGGGGAAAGCTTTTGCTGTGACAAAGTAATGAGAAGCTTCTGATATCTTCTGCTTCTGCCATGGTAGCTTTGGTTACACTTTCAGGATTGTTTGGCAGATGTCTCTCTCTACTTATAATGGGTCTGCACTACAGTTATGTCCCCTATGTCTGATGGCCAAGTTATAATTTGAGATTGATGGTGATATTTGCTTCCTTTGCAGGTTGATCTTGTATGCCATGGGATGACTGAGGTGGTACCAGACAGGGATGGGTCAGACCCATATGAGGTAAGAGGTTAGGAGAGCTGGGACTTTTTCTTTGAGCTATTGATATTCTTGGCCTAAATCATAGAACACAGCAGACAGACAGGTTTTCTTCTGGAAGGGATGTGTGTGCAGCAAGGTGATATAGATACATGGCTGTATCTTCGTTTTATACTTTGAGAATTGACCTTCTGTCTCTGTGATCAAATGCTAACCTTTTGTTGCGATGGCTGTAAAAAGGAACTGTAACCATAGTTGCATTGCCAACTTTTTCTGCAGCCATGACACATACAGGCTGGCTGTGGGCTATTGAAATGTATTTTGGCAAATGCTGCTTGCTAACTGTTTGAGAATACCCTTTCCTGCATTTCTCATAAGGCTCATTCTCTTCTCTGTAGGAACCTAAGAGACGTGGTATCTTCAGGCTGGTGGACAGTGGCAACAACCTCACCACAGATCTGATAGTGGAACGAATAATTAAGAACAGGTTGGCTGCCTTTGACTTGTATTCACAGTAGGATCTCCATACTAGTGTGCTACGAACTCCCCAGATCGTCTTCTCATTTTTTTTGGTGTTCCATATTAAGCAGGTCATATTACCAATAAAGCACCATTCACCAAAGGTAAAAGGAAGGAACTATAGTTAGACAAAAACTGAACATATCTCAACAGTAGCGTATGAATGGCAAAAAACAGGTCTTGGAACTAGGATTCTCTACTGGACAGCTCCCCCCTCCTATGATTTCTAGTCTGTATTGATGCCCAGCATAACAATACTACTGCTTTCTTGCCCTCTGCCACTCCTGAGAGTGCCAGTGTATTCAGAATTCTGTGAAAGCATCAGATACATTAGTGCAGCAGAATAAATAAAGCAAGCATGAATAAACCATAGATGTTCACCGAATTTACTTTGAGCACTGAATTTGGGCTTTTATTGCAGAAACTGGAGTGACATCCTAGTAGCCACCATTTTTCCTCTGCTTATGTGTGTTAATGGATGTGGTTTACCAGTAAAGGGCACAAAGGAGTTATGCAACTGCTTTTCAGCAGTTGGGCCTGTTGCCTGGACTTGCACTTGAATAGCTGCTGATAAGAGGAAGCTTATTGAGATTGATCCTTCTTGCACTTGATCTTGCACCATTTCCCTTTCTTTGGGTTGAAGTAGCTTAGGTCCTTACTAATTTCATCTATTTCAAAGAGGTCAATTAAATTAAATCTGACTTGGAGTTAGATTTTAAAAAATGCCTCGCTCCTGGCGATGAGAGAGTCTGATGGATCTTCTGGTCTTTGCAGGTTGGAGTTTGAAGCCCGAAACCAGAAGAAAGAAGCAAAGGAACTGGCTGTGCTGGAAGCCATGCAAAGAAGAGAGGAGGCCAAACAGAAGGCAGCTGTACCAGGCCAGGAAGACCATGAGAGCTAACATGGGGAGGAGTGCGGCAGAATCCTCCCCTCCTGCAGCTGCAAAATTTTCCTGGAGGACAGGATACAGCTGCCAGGAGCAGTAAGGCCTGTGGTCATAATCCTCCTGGTTTCCAGTGCACCAACTGCATTTGGGTATCCAGGGTGCTGCTGCTAGTCAGCCCAGGCCAACTTCCCATTGGAAGATTTTTAACATTTTCCTCCCAATAACAGTTTTTAAATCCAATTAAGATAACACTGTGTGGTTTTACCTTCTGACATATCGGAGCTGGGGAGTGGGGTCATCTCTGCTCATCTTTTTGACTCTTTACCTTTTACAGCATCCCTCTAATTTCTGTCTGTCAGAGACAATTTGGTAACCTTTAAAGTTGTCCTTCCTGGCCTGGCTCATTGCCTAAAGCACTGGTGGGGTACTCACTGGTGTTGGGCCAGATGCCCTTGGGCATTTACTGGATACAAAGAGAAAAAGCAGTTTAGAGCCAGTCCACTACGGTTTCCACTGCCTTGCATTTGGTACGTTTCCAGCCTGTTACCATGGATGGAGATTAGACAGCTCCAGGCTTCCCCACTGACAGACTGCGTCCTGCCTCTTCTGCACTCAGGCCATGTTTGTTGATTAGGTTGTCAGCTAAGCAACAGAAGGATGGGGCTAAACTGCCATATATTGCCACAGCGTTAAAAGTTTGGTATAAATATTCTGGAGATCTCACTGGGGCTAGAGCTGCTTCCTACAGCCTTGATACAGTGGGCACCTGACACTCTTCCACACTGGCCTTGGCATTCTTTCATAGTGGGACTGAGCTCAGCACACTATCCATAATATTTAAATGCTTTGTACTACCAAGCTGGATGTCATTTGACTGAGGCCCCCCTTTTCATACATTGCAGGGAGCACATTGGGGTTATGTGTGAAGATCAAGTTGTTTTGTTCTCTGGCAAGCTTTTTTCTATCAATCTTGTATATTTTAAGCAGTGGAAATTAATAAAAGGTTGATAACTTGTGTCTCAGTAACGATTATTAACTTGAGAAGGATTAAGAAGATGACTTTTAGTCTAACCATCTGAGAAAGATGAGGGTTCCTAGGAAAGAGAGTTGTCTGTATTTGTGATACACTAACTGGTGACTAGGCTTCCGCTTCCATTTGGGGGGTGAAATGTGGTGGTGTTTCGTTGTCATGTCTGTGAGGCAGGTCTCTGAACTAATCCCCAGGTAGTGTGACATCTCCTACAGGATTTTTTACTAGTATCAGTCAGCACAGAAAGTACCTGTCATTACAGAGACAGTTTAATCTTTAAGGTGAGCACAGAGGAGTTTTCTAGGGATAACCCTTTACCAGAGAAAGGGAATCAACAAAAGTGGCCAGATTCTCTTCTACGGGGGAAGAGGAAAGAATCAGAATCCCAGGTCAAGCCTATAATGGCTGGGGTCTTAACAAGATCAGAGAGGAGAGCAATTTCCCAAAAATATTTACTTAACTGAACTGCAGAGGACAGCAAATTTGGTTGTCACAGAGTTTATTTTTATTTACTTAATCTGAGAGTTGGAAGGGACCTCCAGGGGCATCTAGTCCACCCCTGCCAATGCAGGAATTAGTTATAATATTCCTGACAAACAGGTGTCCAATTGATACTTAAAAACTTCCAGTGATGAAGAATCTACCACTTCACGAGGGAGACTGTTCCAGTGTCAAACATACTGCACCATAAGAAAATTCTTCTTCAAATTTAAATGAACCATCCTTTGCTGTAGTTTATATCTATTAGTCTGAGTCCTGTCATCCAACACAACTGAGAACACAGCCATCCCTTTACCCTTCACATTGCAACCCTGTAGGTATTGGAAGGCGGTAAACCTATCAGGTTGCAAGCATTTCTTCTCCAACATAAATTCCCAACTCCCATAGGACACAGTCTCCAAACCCTTCATCAGTTTTGTCGCCCTACACTGGACTCTTTCCAGCTTATCGACATCCTTCTTAAACTGTGGTGCCCAAAACTGAACACAGTACTTCAGGTGAAGGCTAATCAAGGCAGTGTACAAAGGCAGGAATACCTCACTATTTGCTAATGCAGCCTAAAATCACATTAGCCTTTTTTACCAGTTCATCACACTGTGATCCATTAAAACCCCAAATCCTTGTCATGGGTCATTCTACCCAGCCAGGTTTCATTCATTCAATATTTATATGATTTTTATTACCCAAGCGCAACACTTTACACTTGTTCCTATCAAAATGCATTTTATTTGCCTGGGCCCAATCCTCCATCCTATCCAAGTCCAGCTGCATCCTATTCCTATCTCCCAAAGTATCAACTACCTCACCTACTTTAGTATCATCTGCAAACCTGATGAGTGCATTCTGTATTCCCTCATCTAAGTCATTTATAAAGATGTTAAACATTGCTGGGCCCAAAACAGAACCCTGAGGCACCCTACTAGTCATGTCCCACGAACTATCACCCCTTGAGTACAATCTACCAACCAGGCCTTGATCCACCTCACAGTAAGAGGGTCTCGAATCCATATCTCACCAACTTCTCCACAAGAACATCATGTGGCATCATGTCAAAAGCTTTGCTAAAATCCCAACAGACCTCATCCAGAGCATTTCACTGATCTACCAAACCAGTAACTTTATCAAAAAAAGAAATCAGATTGATCTGACAGAACTTACTCCTAAGAAAGCCATGCTGAAATTTAATGATGAAGCCATATCTCTGCAAATGTTCACAAATAGACCCCTTAATAATCTGTTCTAAAATCTTCCCCGGTAACAATGTCAAAATAACTGGCCAATAATTCACCTTTTCCCTTTCTTAAAAACAGACACATTACCGTTTTCCAGTTCCATAGTACCTCCTCCGTCCTATAAGATTTTTCAAAAATTAGAGAAAGATTTCTTATAACACTCTTGGATCCACAAAAATGGATACAGTATGTAATGGAACATATTGAAGAATTTGGCCCCTTTTCAGGATATAAAGTAAACAGAAGACAAAAATTATAACAAAATTCTAAACACAACAAGAAGATGGAATTATTGGCCGAATCTGCATACACAATTAGAATCAGCCCCATGCTGCTGTTAAGTATGGTTGTTTAAAGATGCTACTGTTCTAGTTTCAAGTTAGCATTGATTGATTATATAGCAGCCACTGATTCTATTAAATATCTGAGGATAAATGTGACTGGAAAAAACTGTTATCTCTTCAGAAATAACTATCAGAATACCTGGAAATTGATACAAGCAGAAGGGGAAAATTAAAACTTTAATGGCTGTGAAGAATTTCAGCAATCAAAATTAATGTACTGCTAAAATTATTTTTTTTATTTCAAATGTTACCAATATATATAGAAGAAAGAATACTGACAGAGTGGCAAAGACCAATAAATAAATTTATTTGGAATGGCAAGAAACCAAGAATAAGTTTTAAAATACTTCAAGATGAGAAAAAGAGAGGAAGGCTAGCAGTCCCAAATATAAAATTATATTATCAAGCGGCAGGCCTGGTTTGGATTGTGGATTGGATTAAAAATCCAAGACAAAGAATAGTAAAACTGAATCAGCAGTCCTAGAAGAAGGTTTACATAATTATTTATGGATTAAGAAATCAACCAAAATGATTATAACACAAGAAAAGAGTCATATAATTAGATACGGGCTTCTGAGAATATGGTTTGCACATTGGAATTTATTGAGTCCCCCAAATTCTCTGCTCATGTCTCCAATCGAAGCTTACCATGATAAGAATATGAGAAATAAAAATTTATTTCCAGTAACATGGTAGATACTCAGAGGAAACCTAAGTCCTGGCAAGATATTAGAGAGGAAGGCATTTACATTCAGTGGCTACCATATTACCAATCAACCTCAAGATCAAAGAAGGTTATCAACACGGGAGATGGAACCCTAAGAGAGCTGCCTGAATTTGAACAATTTATGCAAGTAGGAGACAAACTTAGAATGAGAAACAGTTTAATATTTAGAATGAGAAATAGTTTTAAGATTAATGTATTGTAATGCATATAAATGTATGTTAAACTGATTGAGAATACGTTTTGAATATAAATGTATAAGGAACTAGAATTATAAAGTTGCAAAATAGATCAGTAACAAAATTTGAAACTTAAAATGTCTCAAGTGAGGACCACTGTGCCTTATAGAAAAGGTTTTAAAATTGTGATGAAGGGGATGTTGGAGAGAAATATTTTTCAACTTATTGTTTGATATACCCCACAATGTATAACAATCTTTGATATACAAAACTTGTTAGATAATCCCCCCTTTTCTCTTCTGTAATCCTTTTTATTATTATTTTGTTCCTTAAAATAAATATATATTTTAAAAAATTAGAGAGATTCCAAGATGACATCTACCAATTCCTTCACAGGGTGTTTTTTCCAACCTGCTACATTGGGGGGGGGGGGGGTAGAGAGGGAATTTTTTTTTTCAAAAACAATGTTGCGTGGAAACGGTTAAGCACCCTCTTTCCCCTTGGTACCACTTGTATCAAATTCAAAGTTCCCTCCTCTGATGCCCTACTTTTGTGTAGATAAAGAAAAAAGTAAGGAGATTGAGTACCCATCAGCATTTTATCTAGATTGACCCAGATTGAGTTCTTCCTTTCTTGAGAAAAGGAGTGAATTGCCAGGATCAGCCCTATGAATCACGTCTAACTACATAAATCATCTTTGGAAAGTGACTTAGCCCGCCCTAGTGGCTGAGGGGGAAGGCCTTTGGGGAGGGTATCTAGAGGTATGTATTCAGAAAGTGTTACTCTCTCAAAAGGCAAATATTTGAAAGAAGCTGGGTGGAAATTTAATGTGAAAGTATTATGCACTTAGTTTAGAGACTCCCATTAATAGCCCAGCTGCTTCTCTTTGAATGTTATTTTCAGTAAGTTTAAAACAGAGTAAGAATGCACCTTAGAATACAGTGAGTGTTCATTGTGCGGGATTGAGATTGTCCTCCCTTTGATGGCACTTAAAATACGTCTAAGCAGGGGTCATTTTGTAGAAAAAGAGGTTCAGGAGCTCATTAGCATAACTCATTAGCATACCGGAAGTGTGTCAGAAGGCAACACCCACCGCTCAGGCTCTACTAGACTGTTTTGGATTGCTAGCTATGGGGGGGGGGGATGTGCAGATCTGTCCTCGCAGAGGAGGGAGAGCTTGTACCTGAATAAAACTTGGTCTTAAAGGTGCCACTGGACTGTTTTGGACTGGGGGGCCAACGGGGGGGGGGGGCTCTGCAACTTACCTGACTGCTTCTTGCTCTGACTGAGGGCTGCTGGGAGCAGGGGACGGAGCTTGTTGCATGTGCCCGCCCCCTGGGCTCTTTACTGCCGGAGCTCCGCTCCTGTGCGCTCCTGCAGGAAATGACCCCTGCATCTAAGAAGTTATGTGTATTGTCAGGAAGAAGAAGAGTTGGATTTATACCCCCCCCTTCACTCAGAGTCTCAGAGTGGCTTACAATCTCCTTCCCTTCCTTTCCCCACAACAGACACCCTGTGAGGTAGGTGGGGCTGAGAGAGCTCTGAGAGAACTGCTCTTCAGAGAACAGCTCTGAAAGAACTGTGACTGACCCAAGGTCACCCAGCTGGCTGCATGTGGAGGACTGGGGAATCAAACCCAGTTCTCCAGATTATCCACCACACTTAACCACTACACCAAAAAGCAAGCATGCCTGTACCTGAAGATCTATGAAGGCATCATACTTGGATTATATCAATTTATATCACCTGTATACAGTACATCTTCCTACTTCTTTGACTTTGTCTGCATATGTTATGCAATTACATGTGCCGTTTTAGATTACAGGCACA
Organism: Gekko japonicus; assembly: GCF_001447785.1. Taxonomy (NCBI): domain Eukaryota; kingdom Metazoa; phylum Chordata; class Lepidosauria; order Squamata; family Gekkonidae; genus Gekko; species Gekko japonicus. The sequence goes on along the minus strand of NW_015172015.1, from coordinate 78,775 downwards.
TTTTTAATGTTCTCCATGAAAACTCCATGTAAATAAAAATGAGCACATGAGGAGGAGTGTCTCTAACCCAGCCTTTCCACTTATAAAGGATTATTAATGTGGGGGACCTTTGAAAAATGCAGTCCCTTACCCAGAACCTCAAGCAGTAAAGTCTGTTCTGATACCTGATTCTGTTGCAGTGTAAACTTGGTCTGTAGAGGGAAGCTCTCCTGTATCAAAGACAGGTGCACATAAACCCATTCCAGTGACATGCAGGTAATGCTGCCTGGGTCACGCATGGAGCATACAGCTAGTTTGGGTGCACATTTAGAGCTTCCACATATTTCAAAGGGGAGTGATATTTGTTAGTTTGTGTTAAAGAAGGCCTAGGTAGAATTGATTGAAAATCAACTATAGTAAACCTAATGGTCAAACAAGGGATTGCCAAATTCCTGGTGGGATGTGGAGATCTCCACATAGATCTCCACATAGAATGTTTTTGCTGCCAAGCCCAAATTGACTTGATCAAGGAACATTATCTCTTACAGTGCAACATCAGGCATAGGCACCTCCACTATAGGGGTGTCTGGATACAAGGACTCCATTCTCAGACTCTCTGCCAGGAGTTCCCAACCTTTTAAAGCCAGCCAGCACATTTGGATGGGGACAGTCCCCTGAACGTGGGGGTGTATGATATACAGTTGTCCAGACGTTATTTTGGGGTTCAGAGCTTTCAAATCCTCCTCAGTGTTTCAGGTTGAATTCATTAATAAGTCATAGAATCATAGACTCATAGTGTTGGAAGGGACCTCCGGGGTCATCTAGTCCAACCCCTTGCACAATGCAGGAAATTCACAAATACCTCCCCCTCCACACCCAGAGTGACCACTGTTCCACGCCCAGAAGATTACAAAAAACCTCCAGGATCCCTGGCCAAACTGGCTTGGAGAAAAACTGCTTCCTGGCCCCAAAGTGGCAATCAGCATTTCCCTGGGCGTGTAAGAAAGGGCCACAAGAACGAAGCACTGAGGCAACCCTTCCTGCCCTCCCTCTCATGATCTGTCTCAGTTCACTGAAAAGTACGCAGACGGAGAGTGATTTCAGCAAAGCGTGCTTTATTCGATCAGGAACAAGACACCTCCCAAGGAAGCCTGTTCCACTGAGAAACCGCTCTAACTGTCAGGAGGTTCTTCCTAATGTTTAGCCAAAAACTCTTCTGATTTAATTTCAATCCATTGGGTCTGGTCCAACCTTCTGGGGCAACATAAAACAACCCGTACCATCCTCTATATGACAGCCCTTCAAGTATTTGAAGATGGTTATTGTTGTGTATTGAGCCTGAACTGCCCTTGCAAAAGGACTGAGCTTGGGATGCATAACAATAGATTGCTAGGATCCTAGAATGGACCAGTCGGGAGACAAGGATCCTAGAGTAAACCAACTGCGAAACAATAGAGTGTAAATAGCCTATCGTTGGGAGTGGGGTGTTTTGGGGTGTAACCCTTTTCAGGCATAAATACCTGGCTTCGGCCAGGGATTGGAGTCTTCTTCTTTCTCTTGCTGAATCACTAATAAACTATGAGCTGATCACTTCTATGCATCTGAACCCAGTATATTTCACTGGCGACAAGGATGGGATCCCGATGAGCGAGCCTGACCCAGCCTCCAGCACCGCACCGCACAACGATCTCGAGGACTCCATACCTCGCATCGCTCCACGGGTCATGGCTGCCGCTCCGGGAGTCATTCCTGCGTTCAACCCCGCTCACCCTGAGCTTTGGGAAGCATGGGTGGAGCAGCTGAAGTGCTTTGTTTGGTTCCAAGGCATAGACGATGCCGACAAGTAGAAGCTGCTCAGCACATGTGGCATTGCCATGCTACGCCTAGCCCAGGGCCTCATCACTCCTAAAATCCTTGAAGCAGCCATGTACGATGAACTCGTCAAGGCCCTCACCGGCCATTTCGCGCCTCAACCAACCAAAATGGCTTCGGCCAGAGATTGGAGTCTTCTTCTTTCTCTTGCTGAATCACTAATAAACTATGAGCTGATCACTTCTACGCGTCTGAACCCAGTATATTTCAGTTATCATATCACCTCTCAGTCGTCTCCTCTCCAGGCTAAACGTACCCAGCTCCTGCAGCCTTTACTCATAGGACTTGGTCTCCAGACCCTCTATCCCTTCATCCAAATCATTCAGATTCAGATTTACTAATACGGTCAAAGACCAGCATAAATCATATACATGCATATACATAAAAGAATAAACAGATAATAAAAATATAATTTAAATTCGATAAAAGATATCTCATCCAAATCATTTATAAAGATGTTGAACAAAACAGGTCCCAGGACAGATCGAGGCATTCCACTTGTCACTCCTCTCCAAGAAGACGAGGAACCATTCACAAGCACTCTTTGGGTGTGATCTGTCAACCAGTTACAGATCCACTTAAGAATCATAGGATCCAAACCACATTTTTCCAATTTGTCAACAAGAATATTATGTGGAACCTTATCAAAAGCAGCGGCTCAGAATGTGAACTGCTCCACTCAGTGGGGGGGGGGGGGAATTAGAGGAACCATTGCATCTCAGTTCCTTCGCTTGCTCATCTTCCAACACTATATATCCCATCAAGTGTCAGCAATGCCCTTCCACTCTCTACATTGGACAAACAGGTCAGTCCCTACTAGGGATGTGTATGAACCTCGTCATGAACCTAATTTCCTGATGAACATCGCCGGTTCGTGGTTCACAAACCGGAGGCTTGTACCCATCCCTATCTAAACCCTCCCATGACCCTCCACGTGGTTTTGGAGGTTCGTGGTGGGAAGCGGGGGGTGGGTGGGAGCCAGAGGGATTGCTGAAATGGCTTGCATCCATTTAAGCCTGTTAGGCTGAAAGAGATGCAAGCCATTTCAGTGATCCCTTTCACTCCCTCCCCCCGCTTGGGATCCCTGAAATGGCTTGCAAAAGCCATTTAAAAGGAACATTCCCTTTAAATGGCTTTTGCCAGGTTTTCCCCCCCCCTTCCATTCTTCTGGTCTTGGGGAGCCACTCCCAGCAGAAAGGAAGGAGGGATCTTCTTCCAAACCTAATGAACCAAACGGGTTTGGTAAATGGGGAGGTTCAGGGAGGTTCGTGGTTCGTGTGACCTCACAAACCGGGACGAACCTCCATTTTCCAGGTTTGTGCCCATCCCTTGTCCCTGCACAAAAGAATAAAGGGGCATAAATCTGACATCAAAAATCACAACACTCATGTAACAGTTTCAGGCTTTAATTTCCTTACCAGCGACTGGCCCAATCTTCATGTAGGCTCAGAGTTGCCAACTTTCAGGTGGGGCCTGGAGATCTCCTGGAAATACAATTTATTTCCAGACTACAGAGATCAGTTCTCCTGGAAAGAAATGGCTGCTTTGAAGGATTAACTCTATGGCTTTATATCCCAGTGAGGTCCCTCCCCTCCCATACCCTGCCCTTGCTAGGCTCCACCCTCAAATATCCAGAAATTTCCTCAGAGCTGGTAACCCCGTGGCACGGGACAGTCTCCTGCTGGTTCAATTTACAGGCTTTGTAAGGTGCTCTGTTCTTTCACCGGCTGTCAGACAAGTTCTATGCCTCTTGTTTTAAACTGACAGTGGCACGTGGCCAGAAACTTCAGTCCTTCTGAGCTTTCTTTGTTTTTAATCTTGGTCTTGTTACCATTTTTTAAATTCATTTCTCCGCAATTTGAGACTCCTTGGGGCTCTGCTGCTTCTGGAAAGTGAGAGATTTGGAAAGGGTTTGTCATCAAATGCAAACAGCTCAGTCTAAAGTGGCAAATCTACTGCAGGCTGTGTATTTCCATAGGAAGATGTTGCTGCTGGCTTCCAACTGCTTGCAATTGTTATTAAAAATGTCAGACTTATTTAATTTCTGCCCTCCCTGCTGCTTCGCAGTCTGGATCTGGAACTTCAGCTCTACTCAATTAGATGCAACGAGTAGTGCCTGACAGAGCCAGTTACTCATATAGCCTTATTGCTGTTTCTCATCCCAACTCCTTTTGCATTTAACATTTTTTTGCCTTCCAAGTGCCTCTGGGTCCTTTCCCTTCTGTGCTGGTATTTGCTGACGGGTTGTCTCTCCCTCGGGGAACGAGAGAGAGAGGTAATGAACCTGGAGTTAGATTAGGGGGAAGGTTCATGAATTTCAAATTGAAGCTGTTTACTGTTTCATACCTCAATAAAAGCTTTCAGGCCTGGCAGTCATACCTTGCTTTTAGAGAACAACCTTGGCTCCATCAAACCAAGAGTCCACTTCCTAGCCTTATATCCTCCTGCCCCTGAGGTCAGTGTTAAAACCTGTACTAGATTAATATTTTCTTCATCTTCAAAGAGTTTCTAGTGATCTAACCCAGGGGTCCCCAACATGGTGCCTATGGGGTGGGGCCAACTGAGCTTCTGATTGGCCACTAGAGATCTCACAGATACTGCCAGATGAGTGTCCCTTAGCTAGCTCAATGTGTATAACCCTGTCCCCTCCTCCAGCCGAGACCCCCTTGGATAGTAGGGCCCCTAGTTTATTTTGGACTTAGTTGTTTGAATAGCCCCCCACCCGAACCTAAGTGCTAGGGGATCTGAAACTTGGGGAGTCTCATAAAGGCACCCATGTTTAGCCATTACATTGGAAAATTCCAGGCAAGAAGAGGAAGGGTGTGCTGGAATTAGAAACAGATTAAGTGCAATCTCTCCCAGCTCAATAACATATTGTTCTCAAGAACAACAACAGCAACAACAAAATTAACCCTAAGATCAGGGGTCATTTCGTAGAAAAAGAGCTAGGGGAACTCATTAGCATAACTCATTAGCATATGCCACACCCCTTGACATCACCAGAAGTGTGTCATGAGGCCACACACCCCTGACATCACCGGAAGTGTGTCATAAGGCCACACCCACCACTCAGTCTTAGTCTTAAAGGTTAGTCTTAAAGGTGCTATTTGTTAGTCTTAAAGGTGCTATTTGAACTCTTGGACTATTTTGCAGCAACAGACTAACACAGCTACCTCGGGGAAGCTCCTGGATGGGGCTGGGAGTCCTTGCGGAGGCCACGTGGAGTGGCCTCGGCCAGGCAGAGGGGGAGGACGCCAACTTACCCTTCTGCTTCTTCCTCCTTCTGCAACTGAATGAGGCTGGGAAAAGGGGGCGGCCGGAAGAAGGGGCGGGGCTTTGTCGTGTGCCCCGCCCCCTGCACCTCACCCAGGGGAACTGCGATCCCCCCCGAAATGACCTCTGCCTAAGATCATCATCCAGTATCCTGACACACCCTGGAGGTGTCTGGCCAGCTCCAAGACATGCCTAATACAAGCACATCCCTTGCTCCAAAGAATACTTCATCAAGTCAATGTGAACAATTTCCAGCTATAGACAATTGGGCAACCCTTAAGTATCCATCCACTTATAAAGGCAGCCTAACATCCTATCCACCTAGGATGGGCCATCAAGAGGACATTGAGGCCCATCATTCACACCCAATTCTTTGTCAATATGCTAAAATCGTTCATCGATTGCCCCACCTTGGAAAGTCAAGTATTTCCCCACTAACCTGCTTGACAGATTTTGACAGCAATTACTTTCAAACTGCCCAGTCAAATTCAAACTTCATGCCTTGGACCAATCATGTTCTTGGGAAAGTGGGTTCCCATGTTTACTTAGAGGACTCTTCCCATAAAAAGACCATCCCAGATCAGTGAAAGATTTGCCAGGTTCTCCCACTACCTGAACACCCCTGCAAACTGCTTTGCAGGCTCCTTCCCTCACCCCCTCTCCTCAATGCTCTGCTCCTTGGACCTCTGCTGTGTCTGCCCCTGGACCTCTCCAGATCTCAAACCCTGGATTTAAGGATGTACATTCCTTTCCTAAAACTTCCCATTTTCCTCCCTTCTCCCTTTCATAAGTGGGCCCTCATCTTAATGTATGTAAGGGAATCAGTTCTCAGGTGCTTAGTATAGGTTTCTTCTATATTTTTATTTTATTTTGTATACAATAAAAGTTATTCATTTGTGTTTACAATCACTCTCATTCTCTTTCTTCATTAGGGTTGCCAAGTCACTTACCACTAATACCACGGGAGAGTCGGTCCCTGCCCGGGACATTCGCACACACTCACTGCAATGACGTTACCCGAAAGTGACATCATCATGTTGGACATGTCGTTGGCTGACGCTCTAGCAATCAGCCTGGAAACTCTATGGCACCATAGAGTTTTCAGGCTGATTGCTAGAGTGTCAGCCGGCGACGTGCCCAACACTCAACAACATTCCTTCAGAAGTTTCAGTTTATTGAGAGTTAGTACTTATGACATCATGAACTCTTGTGTCAGGAATGGGTGGATAAAAGCTAATACGTATAGATATACCCCCTTCAAACTAGACCCCCTGATACAGTAAAACCAATAAGCAGGCACCTGCAAATGTGGGCAAACAGACAGCAGTTACATTCCCAGTGGGAAAAGGGGACCCAGCCAAGCCGAGCCTTCAAGGACACCAGACAGATAACAGAGCAAATTTGAGGAGGCGCGGGGGATGGGAAGGAGAAAGCAGAGAGAGAGCACCCCACACATTCCAACCCATGGCAGCATTAGCTGACAGTCACCTCCGGGTGACGTCATCGCGCTGGGCACGTCAGCCTGAACCGGGCACTTTGGGGGCGGGGTTCCCCCTGCTGGCCTTTTCTGGACCAGCGGATTGGGGACCCTTTTAGTGGGGGAACCTCCGCCCTACCGTGGGACCTAGCAGCCCTATTCTTCATAATTTTGGGGCATCCCCACCAAGATTCACCCTGGTATACACAGACTTACAAAGTCTCACGTTATTCCTTTCTGGAACGCTTTTAAAGTTAATTTCCCCTTCCCTGGGTCCAGTTTGGGTAATGTGTGTATGCAAAAAAAATATTAAACAATATGTTCATTTTTAAAAGTATTCTGTTAAACAGAACTTCTGCCTGAAATGCTGAAGAGCTACAATCAAAGTTACACATAACTTCACTCCCTGACATTTTGTGGTTGGTTCTGCCTCCTGCGACAGCCATTTTGTGATTGTGCCTACTACTTTGTGTCAGATTTACTGTAGGCCTCATAGCCTGCTTATTAGAATATTTGTCATGGAGTTGGATATCACTGGATATCGCCTGTGTGCTTGGAGATCAGAACTCATTGTATTAGTGTCTTCTGTTCTGCTCACCAAGTTGCCAGATGGTTTCAACAAAAATACTGGACACAGTTGATTTAATTACTTTATTTATAGCTTGTTTGATTAAATGGCAAGGACCTCCACTGCAATAGAACTAGGATTACAGAACTGGGAAATGGCAAACTGAAAATTTTTATTTTGGCACCACTTATGAGTTAAATATGCCATTTGTGATCAATTTAATTTTCTCAGCCTTTCTTATTCCATAAACATTTCAAGATTTTGCACTGAAATTACAGTATTCAGATTAACAGCTCAATTTTGATGCCGAAAAAGCTTTCAATAATGTTAGTTGTGAATTTCTATTACAAAAGTTAGAGGCATGAGACTGCAGTACAAAATTTCTTACAGTTATCAAAGCTATATACAATACTCAATCTGCAAAAAGTATAGTAAATGGAGATACGACGCAAAACACGAAAATACAAAAAGGTATGAGACAAGGATGCCTGTTATCACCATTATTATTCATATTTACATTAGAAACATTGACTGGTTTAATATGAGAAAATAAACAGATAACAGGCCTCGAGATAAAAGGAGAGAAATTTAAATTAAATTACAATTTAAATTTAAATAGCCAAATGTTACCCAAATATGACAAATAATTGCTGGAAGTGCAAAAACAATGTAGGAACCTTTTTACCACATGTGGTAAAGGTGTGGAATAATTCAGAAATATTGGCATAAAATATACAAAATAATAATGGAAATAATGAATATCCATTTACCCTTCACACCAGAGCCAGTTTGGTGTAGTGGTTAAGTACGCAGACTCTAATCTGGGAGAACCGGGTTTGATTCCCCACTCCTCCATTTGCACCTGGCTGGATGACCTTGGGCAAGCCGTAGTTCTGATAAGAGCTGTTCTTAAAAAAGAGCAGTTTCTGTCAGAGCTCTCTTAGCCCCGCCTACCTCACAGGGTGCCTGTTGTGGGGAGGGGAAGGGAAAGGAACTTGTAAGCCGCTCTGAGACTCCTTTGGGTAGTGAAGGGCGTGGTATAAATCCAATCTCTTCTCTTCTTCTTCTATTAAATATGCTTCCTGATAGTTGTAAAAAAAATGATCTGTATATAATAACTTATATTTTAACATCTGCAAGAATATTAGTTGCTAAATGTTGGAAATCAGATAGAACACCTTCAAGAGAGGAACTAATACAAAGATTGTTGGAAATTGTGGAAATGGACAGGTTAAATATCATATTACAAGGAAAAGATGAAGAGTTGTACTCCAAAAGATGGACTAGAGTGTATGCATGGTTAGATAAGTTTGAAAACTAGACTCAAAATACTGTATACTGTTTTTTATGCTGTTATGTTAAAAAACTATAAATAAATATACAAAAAAACCAGCTCAGATGTTTTTGAGGAAATTTATTTGGTTTCTCTGAGATTCTTTTTTAAAAAACTTTTTTATTGCTTTTATATACTACATCCTATAAGGAGGGAAAAGAGGGAAATCACTAAAACTAAAACAGAAAGAAAAAATCTAAAAGTTAAGACAAGGATCATATTGCATGATTTACATCGTTATATATCCATCCTATCATAGCAATATAGAAACATTATGTCAGTAATTAATTTCTAAATAAAGATATCTTAAGACTTTTATATTAATCTTCAGGTGTTTTATAATCCCTTATATTCTATTGAACTTCACTTTTATTTTCCACGCTTATTCTTATATTTCAGGTTAATCTTAAATGTTTTGGGAGCAGCTACTCCTTTTTCCGAGTCTGTTTCTGGGGTGCTACTAGAACTGCTCGAAGTGTCTTCTGTTTCTCCATTATTGTCTTCGTTTTTTCTTTCATCTTTGTTTGCGGCTGCTGGAGCACTGCGAGGGGGAAGGGGAGACATGCAGCCCAGGTGCATTAATTAATTTAATTTAAGTAGTGTCCCTGGAGCTCCCCCATGATAAAAATACTGGATATAGTGCTAGGTGGCAGCCTTATCCACACTACAGACATAATCTGGTTTAGTAGTTGTCTGTCTTCCCAGGAACCATAAAAATTGCAGTTGTGTGAGAGGAAGGTTGTGTGTGGGAGGTCTAAAAAGGTAAAGGTTCCCTTGCTCGAAAGCCAGTCGAGTCCGACTCTAGGGTTGCGGTGCTCATCTCCATTTCAAAGCCGAAGAGCCAGCGCTGTCTGAAGACGTTTCCGTGGTCATGTGGCCGGCATGACTAAACACCAAGGCGCCCGGAACGCTGTTACCTTCCCACCAAAGTGGTACCTATTTATCCACTTGCAATTTCTTGCTTTCGAACTGCTAGGTTGGCAGGAGCTGGAACTAGAGACGGGAGCTCACTCCATCATGCGGCAACTCGGGTCTCGAACTGCTGAACTACTGACCTTCCACAGCCTGCAGTTCAGTGTCTTAACCACTTGAGCCACCGTAGCTCCATGGGGGAGGTCTACGGATCTTGAAAAGAGAATTTGAACTCCATTAAGATGCCACAACAGCTGAAATAACATACGCCTGATCTGCATTAACAGAGATAATAAGAACTAGAAATTTAATGGTGAGGGAAGAGAATTTGCAACACCTGACAGTTCATAGTGTAATTCTAAGCAGAGTCCATTAAAGTCAATAGTCTTAGAAGAGCGTAACTCTGCTTCAGTGTTGCACTAACAAAACTGAATTCACACTACACAAGCATTTTTTGAGCCTCAGTCTCGCTACTAACGTACATATGTGCCATCATGTCACAACTGGCTTATGATGGTTATCAGGTCGGACGGACCTTTGGGGTTCGCTTCAGCTTGCAGATTAACGATGAAACCACAGACACAGCTCCCATCAGCAGTGGAAATATATGTTAAAAACAGTTCGTTTAATAGATAAAACAGTCTTTACACTCATGGGCTGTGTGCAGGGCAGAAAACAGCCCTCGCTGAAGCCATCGGCAATAAAACCCGTAACTTACAAAGATAAAATTGACCATTCATAAAAGGAAGCTGCAGCTTTTCACCAATCATTCCTCGCAGCATATTACATAGCCAAGTCAGCCCGGGAAGGCGATCTGGGCCGTCTTCCAGGACAATTCATCACATCAACGCCAAAGAACTCTGGTGCGTCCTGTAACCATAATAATCCTGTCTGACTAAAGTTCCCTTTTGATAACGAAACCTTGCAGCTGCTGGTAATTACCACGGCATGCAGCCTCCCCCCCTAAAGGTAGAATCCTGCCTAAACTTACGCTGTTTTCTGATCACTGGGGCTTAGCAATTTGTAAACTCATTTCTCTCATCCCTTACAATGGTCTCACCAAGGGGCTTTCAAGGAGAGTGAGAAGCAGAGGTGGTTTGCCATTGCCGTCCTCTACAGTCTGCCTTGGTGGTCTTCTGTCCAAGTACCGACCCTGCTTAGCTTCCATGACCTGATGCAATCAGGCTATAGCATGCTGCCTCCCTCCTGCTATTAGTGTGTGCACATCTGAAAAACAGAAAAGCAGCTTTAAATGTTCTTGGTTGAATCAACTATGGCCATATAAATGGCTCCTAGGATAGACCATCAACTAGTTTAAAAATATAATTTGGAATGCGGTAATTCTAAGAATAAGGGGCTGCGGTGGCTTAGAGGTTAAGACACTGAGCTGCAGACTGGAAGGTCTGTAGCTCGGCAGTTTGAGACCCTAGTGCCACATGACGGAGTGAGCTCCCGTCTCTGGTCCCAGCTTCTGCCAACCTAGCAGTTCGAAAGCAAGAAATTGCAGGTAGATAAATAGGTACGGCTTCAGTGGGAAGGTAACAGCATTCCGTGTGCCTTGGCATTTAGTCATGCTGGACACATGACTATGGAAACGTCTTCAGACAGCGCTGGCTCTTCGGCTTGGAAACAGAGATGTGCACCGCCACCTAAAGTCGGATTTGACTAGCTTTTGAGCAAGGGAAACTTTTACCTTTACTAATTCTAAGAATAAAAGTTTGAGTGTAAGGTTGCCCACCCTTGCTTTAGAGTATGAAAGAATTACGTGACTGGCTGTATACAGCTGAGTCAAAATAAAATAGTGTTGGGTGGGAGGGTACAGGACACTTGCCAGACGGTATCGCAGAGATGTGCTGAACACAAATGGATGGTGGAGTTGCAAAGCATTAGAAGTGACTCACTGCCATATGTCCTGTCAATGTCAAGTCGTTCTTCCTTTCTGGGAGAAAGGTCTTTTGGTGCATTAGTTTGGTCTCTAAAACAAAAATATTTGTCTTCCTTTATGAACTATTGGTGTCTCTAGGATTTTGAGAGCTTTGCTAGTTGCAAAGAAATTGATCTTGTGTTTCAGGAAGTTTTGAAGTTCCTCAGCAACACAACAGTAGCTGGACAGGCTCATGTACTCAGCTGTGCAACTGCAAGCAATCTTGGATAAGAGGGACAAAGTCAAGCAGGACTTAAGTAATGATATATGGTCACCTTCCTTTGGGTGGTTTGGTGGCAGCTGAGCAGTGATGAGAATTTCTCTCTCTTTTAGTGTGCATCTAAGAGTAGTTTTATGGGAACATGCAAGTATGAAGGGATTTGTACTGGAACAGACTGGCCCTTTTAATGTATTGTGAAACTGCCCTGGAGAGCAACATATGGCCATGAGGAAGCTAAGCCAAATGTCCCTTGCAGTGCTGGGAATTCTGCAGAGTCTGTTGGCTTGGTTGGACCCAGGCTGCAGCAAGGATGATAGCAGATGTAGCCTGGTCCAGTGACTGACCTTGACACCCCTTGTTATCATCACTGCAGCCTGGGTCTGAACTGAGCAAACCCTTCAGGACTGTCAGTACTATGGTTGTGTCCAGACAGGTACTTTGCTGTAATGTATCCAGTCCAGACCGTGTGGCTGGCTTGGGTTCCACGCTGTCAGGCACAAATGTCGAGCTTCGCTCAAAGAGACAATGAACTATGCAGATCCTAGCCCGCTCCAATAAGGGGGCTAGGTTTCCGGCCGAGAGCCTATGGGACTCTCGGCCACTGTAAATAACCTATTGGGAAGTGGGGGTGTGTGTTTTGGGTGGCGGTTTCTCGGGGAATATAAGCCGGCCTGCGAGCCAGCCAAAGTTGTCTTGTTCCTGATCAAATAAAGTACGCTTTGCTGAAATCACTCTCTGCCTGCGTACTTTTCACTGGCGACGAGGATGGGATCCATCTCCCTCTGAACAGAGACCACGTTCCGGACATTGCCATGAGCCGACGCGCCGAATTTGCCACCACCGCCAGCATCGAGCATCTTCGAGAAGCGCCGCTCACCGCACCGCTCCCGAGCTCCGAGTATTGCGCTGCTGACCCCGAGAGCAGCACTGCACTGCTCCGCCTCTCCGCAACACCGAGCCTCGCACCGCTGACCCCGAGAGCAGCACCGCACCGCTCCGCCATCTACGCCGCTCGCTTCCACGTGGAACCCGTAAGATGGCTGCCGCATCAGAGAGCCTCCCAGTTTTCGACATCTCCCAATCCTCACAGTGGGAAATCTGGCTGGAAACTCTCGAGAGCCACTTCACCATCCACGGAGTGGTGGATCCAGATATAAAAAAGGCGTACCTGCTGCGCCACTGCGGGATGGAGACCCATCTCCTGCTTAAGGACTTAATAGTGCCCAAGCTGACCAAAGACGACTCGTACAGCTCTTTGGTCAAGGCGCTGACTGATCACCTGGCTCCCAAACCAACGAAGTTTGTGGAGCGCCTGGACTTTTTTGTGAAGGTCCAGGGCCCCGACGAGACCGCCTCAGATTTCCTGATGGCTCTGCGGTGGGGCTCTGCGGTGGGGCACGACCAGGTGCTCCTTCTCCAACCTAGCCGAAACTCTCCTCAACCAGTTCCTTGTGGGACTAAGAGAGCTGAAGCTTCAGAGGAAGCTGGTAAGCCAGGATGACCTGGACCTGGGGAAGGCAATCCGGGAGGCCACTGCATACGAAAAGGCCTACCAAGACTGCCGCACCAAGGCGGTCCACCGCACACAAGCGACAGCCGGCTCCGACGCCTTGGACGAGGACGAGATGCACCAGGTCCATCGTCGGTCGTCTCAGCCGTCCACCAACGCGGGCAAAGCCTCTTCAACCGCCTCTGCACCGTGTGCCAGCTGCGGAGAGGGTCATGAGTGCTGGTTGTGCCGTTTCCAAAACGCAGTCTGCTGGACCTGCAACAAATCAGGGCACATTTCCCGAGTTTGCCTCCCCACAACTCCAGAAGTCGTCCGCCCACCAGACCACGCCGGAGCTGCCCATCGACCTCCACACCATATCGGCCCACTTCCCGCAACACCCGATCTGTAACTTGGCCCCCGATGGCCCCAACAAGATGCATGTCACGGTTCTTATAGAGGGATCCCCCTGCAGCATGGAGATCGACACAGGGTCGACCTACTCCATTATCTCAGCAGATACGCTCCCCACGCTGTGTCCGAAGGGGGTTTGCCCCTTCAGAAGCCGCGGGGTTTCCGGTTAAGGGACTTCAATAAGAACCCCGTGGCGGTGCTGCTACTGTGGCCAAACAGCCATTCAGAATGGTGATTAAAGTTTTTTCCCCCCATGAAGAATTTTATTGTGCCTGTTAACCATTCAACTCTTTGATCTAGTGCCGCCTAACAGATCTCCCACCCCCTCCTCCACTCCTATTTCCTTGTGCATCTTGTCTATTGTAGCATAACCTGAAATGCCCATGTTTTACTTTGACTGAAATGCTGCACCCTTCAGCAGGCTTGCATATTGCATTTTAATTGTTGTTTGTATTAAATGTTAATTGCCGTGAGCCCCTTTGAAAGCTGAGTTTTGGCTGAAAAGCAGCAGGCTTAAAAATAAAATACAACTTGACAAATTCTGAAGAAATATCAAAAGACCGTATAAGCTGATGGCGACAGAATTCACGTATCCTGAGGTAGGCTTGTTATGTGATTTGTCACCTTTTAAATTCAATCTGTGCCATGCAAACATGGCTGTCATTTTGCTCAAAGCATACAGAACACATAATTCTATCTCTTATACAAGTTAATACTCCCTTTCTGCTCCAATGTGCTTGTCCCCTGTCAATTAGCTCTGCGTGGGATTCTGCTTTTCAATACTTCAGGGACCAACAAGAAGATGAATGTATCCTCTGTGGGCCCCTTCTCATAGCTGATGATTAGCTGATGTTTCCTGAGCACTGAGTTCCTTAACAACATTTCTTCATGCATTGTTCCATGACTAAAAGGGCTGGGGCCTTCTACTCCGCCCCTTCTACTGTTCAGTTTTTTAAGCAGAAGAAGAAGAAGACAAGATATTGGATTTATACACCGCCCTTCACTGTCCAAAGGAGTCTCAGAGCGGCTTATAAACTCCTTTCCCTTCCCCTCCCCACAACAGACACCCTGTGAGGTAGGTGGGGCTGAGAGAGCTCTGACAGAAACTGCCCTTTTTCAAGAACAGCTGTGCCAGAACTATGGCTTGCCCAAGGTAAAGTTGGGACTGGTATTACCTAGTTCAAGTACTTTACTGCCCACTAATGCCACTAATATCCCTGACCTGACAGTACTCTTTAGTGAAGGTGAAGGTTCCCTTGCTCGAAAGCCAGTCGAGTCCGACTCTAGGGTTGCGGTGCTCATCTCCGTTTCCAAGCCAAAGAGCCAGCGCTGTCCGAAGACGTTTCCGTGGTCATGCGGCCGGCGTGACTAAACACCAAGGCGCACGGAACCTTCCCACCGAAGTGGTACCTATTTATCTACTTGCAATTTCTTGCTTTCGAACTGCTAGGTTGGCAGGAACTGGAACTAGAGACGGGAGCTCACTCCGTCATGCGGCACACTCGGGTCTCGAACTGCTGAACTACCGACCTTCCACAGCCTGCAGTTCAGCATCTTAACCACTTGAGCCACCGCAGCTCTTTAGTAGATGTGGCATAAAAACAAAAGGAAAAGGGACATATTTATGACCCCTTCCCTTTGATTATTTTTTCCCATGACAGCGCATAAAAGGATTGCTTGCCTCTTGGGTCACCTATCAATGACTTTTGATATGATGGAAACATCTCTTTCAACTTGCCAGCACTCGGGTCCCCTTATTTCTAGGAGAAATTAACAGTTAGGATAAACAGAAGCCTTGTGGTACCTTAAAGACCAAACTCAGCCGCCCTGAGCCTCTGGGACGGTGGGATACAAATCAAATCAAATCAAATCAAATCAATCAATAAATAAATAAGGTGTCTTAAAGAGTTGGTCTTTATGATGACACAAAACTCCAGTCTAATTTTGCTTCAACTGCCGAAGGCTACCTCACTGGTATTATTACATCTGGAAAGTCCTTGTCAATCCTGAGTAAGTCGAATTTGTGTTTCTTTCTGTTTCTTCTGATTGCCTACACCTCATCCAGCATTGAGGATGAGTTCAGTGCCAACTGGGAATACCTGCTGTTACTAATGCTGTAGTCATAGTTTTTTAAGGGTCCCTTGTGAGGAAAGAGCCAAACTAGACGTTAGTGAGTGTGAAGCTCTTAGCAGCATTCCTCAGGGGACTTCTGCAATTCATTGGATATTGCAGTATCGTTGCACTATAGCCATCATTCAAAACTGGATTTTCCAGTGGGGACAAAGCAATGGCAGGTGAATGACTGTGATAAAGCAACGCTAGCACAATACCCAATGATGTGTGGATACAACCTCGGCATCAAGCTCATGCGGCATCATTTGGGCCATGCTGGTTGTTGCTTTTTCATCTTGGATTCTCAGATTAAAAAACACAGAACGCACCCAGACATTGCAGAGTGGCAAAGCAAATCAGTTTATAATTCAATCAAAGGGCTGATGATTGACTTGGAGAATTACTACAAGAGCATCTATAGCTTGTGTGTGTGTGTGTGTGTGTGTCTGTGTGAAGTGCTGTCAGTCACTTCCAAACTATGGCAACCCTATGAATTACAGAGCAATCCTAAGGGGGAGGCTGAATCGGAATAGGGACCCGAATGACCCCTATGTTGGTGTAACTTGGAGTTACGCTGGCATAAGGGCAGTTTCTGCTTGCGCAGGGCACTAGTGGTGCTGTGGCACTGAGTCCCACCAGTGCAGGAGTGCCACAGCCACACGCCGGCAGAGCAATGGTACAACCTTCACTGCCAGATTTGCCCTGGAGGAGGTGGCTGGCCCTGGTGGCTTGGCATAGCCTGACAAGGACTGCTGGACTCTTTGTTGGAACAAAGCCATTGGCATAAAGGCCCGCCACCAGAGTGAGGTTTGACAGATAGCTGAAAGTGCTGCAGAGCGGATTTGGTCCATTTCAGAGGGCATAGCCCTACAGAGCCTCACTAGGGCCATTTGGGGGAATATTTGGGTACGCAAATAAAGGGCTCGAAAGGCAAACTACAGAGGCAAGCAAGCAATCTTGGCTGCCCAAAGCATTAGTGATGGACACCGTGAACGATATGTGCATTGCCCTTTCAGATGGCCCTCCAAAGGCACAGCAACCATGGCAGTAAATGTCATCACCGCTCGTTGGCAGCCAGGTTTCAGAAATGCACTAGCATCCCAGGGACTGCAGAGCTAGGAGCATCCACCCATTGGGGGTGGATGCAGGGGGCCTGCACCATGGAGGGATCGATCATCCACGCGGATGTGCAGTCCCATCCATGAAACCACCCCCCTTTCTCAGTTATGCTTGCAGAAATTACACCTCAGCCATCTGGCCAGAGGTGCAACTGATGCATGGCTTAACCATCTCACCTGGTGGAAATTCCTAGTTCTGTAGTCACTGTTGCCCCTTCCCCTTTTTTACGGGATCCTAAACAGTGTGGGCCAAGCCACCTCCTGGTCATAGCCACAGAGACCCAAGAGTCCTGGGTGCACATGTCCCCCATGGCAGCAGCCTCACTGATCCCTCCAGATGACAGAGGCCACCAAGGCTCCAGCAGCTGAGCCACAGGCACACGCCCACAAACCTGAACGAGCCTTGTACCTGGCGAGGTGCACCCAGGGGCAGCTCTGTGTTCGATCCATCTTGGCAAGCAGACCACCCTGTCAGTTCCGACGACACCCAAATGAGGGCATGTGCTGGGGGGGGGATGGCCCTCTTTTTTGGGGGGAAGCCCATACTGGGCTGCTGGTGCCCCCTTGCACCATGGTGGGGTTTAGGCATTATGGGCCAGCCACCAGCAGATCCATCATTCCCCACACGGGCTGAGGGAGCATGGCACAAGCTGCAAACAGCTTCACCACTGCTAGAGACAGCATAGCTCTGTGGCTCCCTGTGTGGCGGAGGAATCAGAATTGCATCTTCAACTGGCCGAATGCCCACTCAATGACTGTGGGGGTTTGTTGGTGGGCTCGGTTGTAGGCTGCATGGTCTGGTGGGTCATCTTCAGGATACAGCATTAACAAATATGACAGCAGGGGATACCCTTGGTCACCTGGAGGGAATGGCACATGAGGTGTCAGGGGTGGTGCCGTCTGCTGTGTGCTGGCCCAGCCATGCCCACCGTACTAACCCAGGAGCCATCCTTTTCCCTCCGGCCAGGCAGCCAACCCTCATGGGAATGGGGGTAGGGAAAAGAAAACCACTGCCCAGAGAATAACTTTTCGGGTTGTTAATACAGTCTCCAGGCGAAACCTGGAGCTCTCCTGGGGTTATAGCAAACTAGTTAACCTCGAGGGACAATTGGGCTCCCTCCAACCTCACCTGAAAATGTTAAGTAAAGTGAAGTTCCTGCAGTTCCCCTGTCCTATAACATCATAATTTTTTTACTTTACTTACTGCCATGATTGAGATAAATTGAGAAAATTCTGTACCTCTGTTTTTACCTTTTCGGGTGTATAGTATACATCCCATTCTCTTCCCAACTGCTTTGGAGAGAGAACGGGGTTCCAGATGAATCATATTTAAAGCACCCAAAAGAGTGAAATTTTTTTTAAAAAAATGCCTCATCAGGAAGCTTTAGAGCAGCCCAAAAAGAAAATGAGACATTACTTTCCCTTTTCCAAACCTCAATGGGCAGAAATCACAGCGAATGTAACTTGTATTTTAAAATGGAAGCTCCTAAGCTTCGTTCTTTCTATAAATCCCCATTCATCCACACGGATACCAATCTCCAGGGGTCACCTGGAGGCTCTCCCCAAATTACAGCCTTTCCTCCGGAATACTGGAGTCAGTGTCCCTGTAGGAAAGCGCATACCTCGCAAGGTTGGTTTATGCAATGTTTTCCTTAAAGTTCTATGCAATGTTTTCCTTACAGTTCCATCTCCAGATCTACAGGGTTTTCCTGGGCTGGAGCTGGCAACCCCTATCCTATTGTAAGGAGCTTTGTTTTGGACTGCTTCAGGAGGGATTCTACCCAGTGTTTACTAAAGGGGAATGCCAGGTTATTTAGCTTCCTCTTGAATTTGTAATGCTGATTAAGGGAAGTCACTCTCTTCCCCCCTCCATTCTAAAGTTCAGTGCATTTTTTTTTTT
>NW_015172015.1:46635-55447 GCF_001447785.1 Gekko japonicus | reverse complement strand
TTTTTTTCTAACCATTTTCATTTATTTGTGGGTTTCATTTTTGTTGTAAACATTTTTATTTAGATGTGTATAAGCACGATTACTCGGGGGGATACCTAGCTAATCTAAAGGATGAAGCATTGTTAGGTGGTTTTGTAATGTTTTCTCGCTATTTCTTGTGCAGCTAAATATATTCCTTCCCTATTTTCTGTTGGAATCCTGTAGCCAATTGTGTTTGGGTCCTTTTAAACCCAAAAATGGGGGATTGTGGTAAGAAATATTGAAAGATGGAAGTATTTGGGTTTAAAATGAACCAACTAAGTTATGAATTCCATATACAATATCTGGCTCTGCCCTGGCTAGAAAAAGAAAAAAAAACCAGGCTTGACCTTTCTTTCACTGAATATGTACTCAACATTACATTCCCAGGCCCAGGGGCGTGTGAGACTTTACAATAAGCAGCTGGCTTGGGAAGTGGCAGAACCCCAATAAAGATGTGTGGCCATTTGGACACCTGGCAAGATAACACTAGCTTCCTGAGAGACAGAGAGTTCACACACATACCCCGCTTTTCATCTCTCTAAAGATCAAAGCACAGTTTATTTCCCTGATTGGGGGACACCTGGATGACACTGTATTGATCCCTTTGGACTTTTATTGTGTGAGACCAAGGAAACAATATTTCCTGTAATACAATCATCTTTTAGGAAGCAATTTTCAGATAGGCAATTTCCACTTCCATGCTAATCAACACCTGATATGATCATCAAAAAGAACTCCTCCTTTGATGTTGGGTTTAAAATACTGGTCCAGAGCCCACAGACGGCAGCTGAATCCGAAAAGGATTCAGTTAGAGAGTGCCTCTCGACGCGCTTGCATGGGGTGGGGAAAACTTTGTTTTGCATGTTTATTTTTCTGTGTGTATGTTTAGGAACTATGAATGTTTTGCTATAATAAAGATAAGTTTTATTTTAAGAAGAGACTAGTGAATTCCAAGCTTGCACTTCTGCCTTTGGTAAGGGGCAACACACAGGAGACACACACGAACTGAGGGGGGGGAAGTGTGGGTGACAGGGTTAAACACACACCCACACATCCAAAATTCTTACAACAGATGCAGCAAAGATTTGGGCATCATGGACGCTGCCAGGAACTTGGCCACAAGGTCTCTAAGGATGCCCTGGTGGTCACAGGAGGCCCGAACATTCAGGCTGTAGAAACAGTGGCAATGACGGTATACCTGCAGCAGCTCCCCAGGGGGTGATGAGTGCTATGTGGGTGCAGTCAACAGCCCCCACTTGACTGGGGAAGCCTCTGAATGATGTGTACCCTGCCTTGATGGGCACAAGGTTGCCCTCCTCAGTGGAGAAGTGCACATGCTCCCAGAGGTGTACCAGCATGGCTTCCAGAAAGCTGTGCAGGCAGTGGCTAGCCAAGTACTGCGACACCTCAAGCACCTCTGCCACGACCCTCTGGAACGATCTGGTGGCCAGGAACCTCATGGAGAGCAGGATTTTCTCCAAGATGTGGATGGCACAGGGAGAGGGAACTTGGCCCTGGAGGGCTGGCTTGAGCTCCTCACACAGGGCCTGGATGGGGGCTCTGTCTAGGTGAAATGTACTGGGTTCAGACGCATTGGGTGCGGTCAGACAGCGTGCTGGGAGCAGGTTAAACTGCTCCGGCCTCAATGCATGTTTTTTTTAACATTGAGAATCACGATCACACTCACCTCTTTGTTCCGGACACTCTGTGTCAAACACTGGCCAAAACCCAGGTGCCATCAGGAGGTCCACCAGCAGGGCCAGAACTCCAGAAGCGGCTTTAAGCACCAAGGATACAGAGCATCACTGCCTCAGACACAGTGTTCCATCTATTTGTTGTTGTTCAGTCGCACAGTCGAGTCCGACTCTTCGCAACCGCATGGACCAGCTCCCGCCAGGCCCTCCTGTCTTCCGCCGTCCTTTGAAGTTTGCTCAACTTCATGTTCGTTGCATCTATGACACTGTCTAACCATCTCATCCTTTGCCGTCCCCGTCTTCTTTGACCTTCAATCTTTCCCAGCATCAGGGTCTTCTCCAGTGAGTGCTCCCTTCTCATTTGGTGGCCAAAGTATTTGAGCTTCAGTTTCATTATCTGGCCTTCCAGGGAACAGTCAGGGTTGATTTCTTTTAGGATCGACTGATTTGATCTTCTTGCAGTCCAAGGGACTTTCAAGAGTCTTCTCCAGCACCATAGTTCAAAAGAATCTATTCTTCGGCGCTCAGCCTTCCTTATAGTCCAACTCTCGCAGCCATACATGACTACTGGGAATACCATTGCTTTGACCATGCAGACTTTTGTTGGCAGGGTGATTAGGGCTGCCAAACCGCAGCGGGGGATCCGTGCGTCGTCGCAGGATCGCTGCCGCGGGGGAACAGCGATCCGCATTGCACCGGCATCGGCAAGATGTGATGCTACGCGTCGCCCTGGCAACTGTTGGCAGGGTGATGTCTCTACTTTTTATCATGCTGTTTAGGTTCGCCATCGCTTTCCTCCCAAGGAGCAGGCGTCTTTTAATTTCATGGCTGCAGTCACAGTCTGCGGTGATCTGGGATCCCAGGAACGTGAAGTCTGTCACTACTTCCACAGCTTCCCCTTCTATTTGCCAAGGAGTGATGGGGCCGGATGCCATGATCTTAGTTTTTTTGATGTTGAGCTTCAAGCCCACTTTTGCGCTCTCCTCTTTTACTCTGAGCAGGAGGCTCTTTAGGTCCTCTTCACTTTCTGCCATTAGAGTGGTATCGTCTGCATATCTGAGGTTGTTGATCTTTTCCCCAGCAATCTTAATTCCCGCTTGTGATTCATCCAGGCCAGCATTTCGCATGATGTACTCTGCATATATATTAAATAAGCAAGGTGACAATATACATCCTTGTTGTACTCCTTTTCCTATGCTAAACCAATCAGTTGTTCCATATCCGGTTCTAACTGTTGCTTCTTGGCCCTTATACAGGTTTCTCAAGAGACATGTGAGGTGGTCTGGTACTCCCATCTTTTTAAGGACCTGCCATAGTTTGTTGTGATCCACACAGTCAAAAGCTTTAGCATAGTCAATGAAGCAGAAGTAGATGTTTTTCTGGTACTCTCTTGCTATACCTTGTGGCTAATACCACTGATAGACCTCTGCTCCATATGTTTATCCAATCCCCTCTTGAAGCTGTCTGTGCTTGTAGTCACCACCACTTCTTGTGACAGTGAATTCTACATGTTAATTACTCTTTGGGTGAAGAACCACTTCCTTTTATCTATTCTAAGTTTTCTGCTCATTAATTTCATTGAGTGCTCACGAGTTCTTGTATTGTGATGGTGCTGCCCAAAGTACAAGGTAGTCCAAGCCGTCATTTGTAGGTAAGCAAGTGATTCTCCTATGTAAGATACAGCTGTATTTTCAGAATCTTACATAAACTTGTCCCCGGGATTGCCCCAAGACATACTAGTGGAATAAGCATCAAGGTTTTCTCCCAGCAGAAAAGGGAGAGATTTCGACAATTTCCCCCTCTTCTTTCTCATGCTGTTCATGGGGATCCACTGGCGCTTAAAGGCACAATTACAGGGGGCAGACTGCAGAGAGTTTGTTTTGACAAGCACTGCTATATTCATACTAAATGGGATCGATGTCATTAATTATAACAAGGTTACCAATCTCTTGAAACAAAGGAATTAATCTTTAGCATGTATACCTAACACATAGATCCAACAGGCCAAAGACACAGCTGCTCCTGAGTAACAACTGTTTGTTTATTTGTGTGTGTGTGTGTGTTTGGACTTCACCTCTCCTGACCTTCCTAAATGGAGGACACCTGTTTGTAAGAAGGGTATAATGTGAGCTAAGTTTTCTGGCTGGCTTGTGACATTAAAGAAGAGGTCACCTGGCTGACCATTTACTTTTCTAATTAATGTAATCTATTTTTACTTCAAACTTAACATCAGTCTCATTGCTTAATATTAAATTTGTATGCCTTTTAATAATGTGCGAATCAGCAATGATTTGCCTCCTGTCAGTTGGCCTTAAGAGTGACAGTAATATTTTCTCCCCCTCTATTTGCTTGTATATTTATTTGAACTGTTTCCATCCCTCCCTATCTGCCATTTTGGGCCCCTGAGATGGCTTACAGGCAATTTTTAAACAAACTTTTTTAAAAGTGGCAAAATAAGCCCATTGCTCCCCCAAATCAGTCAGAAACAACAGACGATTGGAAGCAGCAGCAAAGAAGGCCACATGGCAGTTTTCTATGCACTTTCCTTGCCTCAGTTCTCTGTGGCTGCCATCTTCTCCTCACTCCCATGGAGGCCCTGTTTGGACTTTTCTTTAAAATCAGTAATTGGTATAATGCTGTGGGATAACACTGTAACCGTGTGGCAATTACCATTTGTTTAAAGTACTTTGTTGGTATGGTAGGGAAAATGGCAAATGTGTGGAACTGACATAAGGAAAATGGTGCTGGTAGGTGGGAATTCAAAATGTGCAGCTTCCTATCCATATGGCATACAAATGCTCTTTGGCTGTGATCTTTGTGGAAAGATCCTTATCAAACCAAGGGCGATTTCTCACTAGAGCTGCCTCGCAGCACAGCGCCGTTTGCCCCGACACAAACATGTCAATTTCACACCTGAAGCTCCGGGGCTGCATTTTGACTCGGGGCTTCGCCCGATTTCCTCCGCAGTTTCGTGATCCTGGTTTTTGAGGATCATGAAACTGCGGAGGAAATCGGGCGAAGCAGCGAGTCAAAGTGCAGCCCCGCAGCCTCGGGTGTGAAATTGACATGTTTGTGTCGGGGCAAACGGCGCTGTGCTGCGAGGCAGCTCTAGTGAGAAATCGCCCCAAGTTTGGCAAAGCGCCATACAAAGGAGGGGAAGTCCTGCAAGCTGGTGACTGGAAGATGATGTCATTTGAACAGCTCGGAAGCCAAGGCAGAGGAAAACAGCCATGTGAGTGCAGCCTGTGAGTAGTAAACACTGAGGACAAGTTGCGATGACCTTATATAAATAGAAGTTTGCTTCCAAGTTAAGAGCTGGGATGGTCAAAGAACAGCTAAAAACAATTTTGTAAGTGGCTGTGTCTCTTAAAGATTCTAACAGTGCATCCCTTTGCAGAATTACTCCCTTCTAAATCTTTTGAAGTCTTAAAAAGGTGTAACTCTGTTTAGGATTATACTGGAAGAGGTCTGGGAGGGGGACTGTTCACCTGAGGCACCTTTTCTTTCTCACTGTAGCCTGTAATGTAATTTTTTTTCTCATCTGGGAAAAATAGATGTGCATATAATATTTTCTTTTTTAATTTCTTTATATATTTGAAATCAGAATTTAATATATCTGTGTTAAGAGTGGAAACTGGGAGACCAAAAAAGACTACTAGATTCACTTGCAAAATACCGCACTCCTTCAGCACATGAAATCCTCATATTTTGATTGGCTTTTGGCAGACCATTAAATAATGAAACAGCAGGTGTTATGAAAGACCTCAGGCTAAGAGCTTCTGCCAGTCAGAGGAGACAAAACGAAACTAGATAGACTAATGGTCTGATTCGGTATAAACCCCCTTTATGTATTCAAGTGACTTGTTTTTCGTTGGCGTTCCAACCTGATATGATTTTTCTTTCTGGTATAATTGTATGCCACTGCCATCTTAGGCAAATGCAAAAAGAATGGGTAGTTGTCCTTTAAATTTTAGGGCACTACTAGACGCTGAGCTGCAGACTGGAAGGTCTGTAGCTTGGCAGTTCGAGACACTAGTGCTGCATGATGGAGTGAGATCCCGTCTCTGGCCCCAACTCCTGCCAACCTAGTAGTTCGAAAGCAAGAAATTGCAAATAGATAAATAGGTACCACTTCGGTGGGACCTTTGTTGATATGGTGGGGAAAATGGCAAATGTGCGGAATTGGTGCTGATGTAGTCATGCCAGCCACAAGACCACGGAGAAGTCTTCAGACAGCGCTGGCTGTTCGGCTTGGAAATGGAGATGACCACCACCCCCTGGAGTCGGATTTGACTGGTTTTCGAGCAAGGAAAACTTTACATTTTGCTAAGAATAATTTCAGGTGGATAGCTGTGTTGGTCTGAGGCAGCGGAACAAAGTTTTAGTCCAGGGGCACCTTTAAGTTTATAAACTTATAACCAGAATAAAACTTTGTTGGTCTTAAAAGTGCCAAAGGATTCTAACTTTGTTTTGCTAAGAATAAGAGCATTTTGCTCTTGCCTGGTAAAGACAACACTTAGAAGTTGGGTATAATGAATCACGCTCTGCATGTAGGGGGAGAAGGAAATGTGCAAGTATGCCAAACCATCTGTGTTTGTGCACATTACCTCTGAATGTGGCCATATTACACATGCAACTTTAAGATAATTGTTCTAAGATCTGGAGAATCCATGTTGTGAGCATAGAGAGGCTCTCTGCTGATTTTTTGCGATGCACTAACTGAAGATGCTCTGCTGGTCTGTTTTTTTTACTGCTGTTATAAAAACTTCTGTTCTTTGTTTTCATTTTGTTTGTTAACTAGTAAATCTTACTTTCTGCAGTTAGTCATTGTGTTATTAAGTGTATGTAGACAGAACATTTATGAATTCTCTGAAGCTGCCTGCTACATCCACAACTACTTGTTATCAGTCTCTAAGAGCGCCAAGCCTGCACCAGCCCAGTCGTGTCTATCTATTGTGGCTTGTAAGCCCTCTGGGCATGTTAATTGTCCTTTTCTTTTGTGCAGCAATAAATAAATATTTGCCAGCGGTAATAACTAGCATGACTTTCTTTAGTACAACAATCAACTTATTGGCTAATTCAAAATACAAATTCAAAATAATATGAGGCTTGCCTAGCTCAGGGTTTCTATGGAGATTGAGAGGAGAGAAGTAAGGGAATGGGGGAAGTCAAGAGAAAAAAGAAAACATTTAAGGAAAACATATTTAAGATGTTTCATAGATGGTACTGGACCCCAGAAAAGTTATCTAAAGCATATAAAACTGCAAATAAAAATTGTTGGAGATGTAAAACAAATGTCGGGACGTTTCTCCACATGTGGTGGAATTGTGAAAAAATGTATAAGTTTTGGGAAAATGTTAAAAACCTGATAACAGAAGTGCTGCATATAAATTTAAAACTATGTCCGGAGACTTATCTGTTAAATATTATTCCAAATGAACATAAAGGAAAAAACTACTATTTAATAACATATATGCTCACAGCGGCTAGAATCTTGATTGCTAAATATTGGAAGCAAGAAAAGATACCCAAGAGAAAGGAAATAGTAGAGAAGCTAATGGAGGTCGCAGAAATGGACAAACTAACACTTATTTTGCAAGGGAAAGATGATAAGGTGTTTAAAGAAAGATGGGCAGAATTTTATAAATGGACAAAATATAAAAATTTGCAATAGACTCAAACAGGAGATATGTCTAAAATACCAATGCAATGATTGTATATCTGTGAAAAACTTAAATAAAACTGTTAAAAAAAAGAGAGAGAGAAAAGAAAAATGTAGAGAGAAGGGGCAATAGCATGTGTGAGTGCTTTAAAAATGATTTCCATATTGCATATTGGAGCTAAAGGTGGGAGTTGAGGTCTGAAAAGGCTGAAGATTGTACCTTTTAAAGGAGTGTGATGTTGTGTAATGACAGCTTCAAATGAACAAGCATTGTTAGAGAGGCTCCTAGCAGCTACATTCAGATTGGCCGCCCTTGCACAGCAGGCCAATCAGGTAACAGAAGTGTAAGTGATGCCATGCAAATGAAGGCTCCTAGCTACTTGTCAGAACCCACAGCCAACAACGAAGTACACGCATTCAAGAATGGTAATACTTTTATTGCAGAGCTATAGATGCAGTAACATAAGCACTGTTAAGAATGGCGGTGGCCCCATGGGCATAATAGGATATAGGGTATCCGTATGCACCTCCCCCACAGCACTGGCCAATTAGGCACCCTCCCGCACATGGGATAAAGCTTGGAGACCATTAGGAGGAGTGGCATTTTTCATTCGGGAGGCTTACTCCTTCAGGGCGCTCCCGCAGGTAGAGATCGCGGGCATTGAATGTGTCGGTTTGCTGCTGGAGGCCGAGGAGAGTTTGGCGATTTGGCTGGTGTACCGACCACCTAACGCCCCGGCCGATAGCCTGCCATCCCTGCTGGAGGCCGTATCAGGCTGGGCGCTGGAGCACCCTAGACTGTTAGTCCTGGGTGACTTCAACGTCCATGCTGAGGACGCGACCTCCAGCCGGGCTATGGACCTAGTGTCGTCCATGGCGACGCTGGGACTCTCCCAGTCCATCTCGGCCCCCACGCATCGGGCCGGTCACATGCTCGATTTAATCTTTGCAGCGGGAGTTCTGGTGGACCGGATCACTGTTTCGGCAGTGCCATGGTCGGACCACCATGTCCTGGGGGCCCGTCTGAATTTTCCACTCCGACCTCGTTTAGGTGGTGAGCAGATTTTTGCTCGCCCGCGGAGCCAAATGGACCCTATGCGGCTTCAGAGGGCTCTGCGGGATCCTAGGCCCCCTGGCGGCTCGTTGGATGAGCTGGTGGAGGATTGGAATGGCCGACTCTCCTCAGCCATCGACGTGATCGCTCCCAGGCGCCCTCTCCGCACCCGTGATAGGCGAGCGCCCTGGTATACCCAGGAATTGCGCTCGCTGAAACGGGAACTGAGAAGGCTAGAGAGACGGTGGCGTCGGGCTTGCGACGAAGTGTCAAGAACATCCTATAGGACGTTTATGAGATCCTATGGGATGGCAGTCAAGGCCGCAAAGAGGGAGTTCTATGCGGCCTCGATTGCGTCTGCTGGCTCACGCCCGGCCCAAT